>NC_079167.1:52640446-52750446 GCF_947568905.1 Ostrea edulis
AATTTTCAACTTTTGAAATACACTAATCACTGCATGTGGATAGATACACTTTGACTAATTTACATGCAGGCTAACCATCGCATATAAAATGCACCTAAAATGATATCAGAGTGCAAATGTATAAAATGTCCTTCAGTTTATTTTTATGGAGCACTAATGCCCTCCATTCAATATGCCATTGGGAAGAAGCTCAAGATATATCATCTCATACTTTCAAAAATTGAAAGATTTTAGCGCTCAATGAAACACGCTTGTGTGAAGAGGCTCAACGTGCTCAAGGTATATCATTTCACATGAAAGGCAAAGATAATGAACAGTGATCAATCTCATAACTCCTACGAGCAATACAAAGTAAAGAGCTGGGCAAACACGGACCCCTGGATATACCAGAGGTGGGATCAGGTGCCTAGGAGGAGTAAGCATCCCCTGTCGACCGGTCACACCCGCTGTGATCCCTATATCTTGATCAGGTAAACGGAGTTATCCGTAGTCAAAATCAGTGCGCCAAAAACGGCCTTACAATCGACATGAAACACGTCAGACAGCATTTGACCCAATGATAGGTCGTATTGGCAAACTAGATCGTTATAATAACCATATAATTTGCGAAATGCTGATTTTAAACGAGACTGTTGGAACCCCTACATCATCAACTTGTTTGCCCTGAGTAGCCTGCTACGATATTTTCATAAAATGAAAGACATTTCTTAAAGAAACGACCAAATGCAGCATTACAGAAAACAGACTCTGACGAGGAAAATCATGTGTCTGCAAAAATGCACTATAGTATCCCCTTTTCCTTGTCATTATCAGCCTCCGGGAGGCAGTCGATTATATCTGTTATGGTTTAGAAAGACGACCGTGACTTACTGCTGGCCTACGTTATGAAATAATAAACTTAATAATCATCCAAAGCCACCATCATTTGATTATTCTATTGAATTGAATTATCAAGTTTATGATGGTAATGCATTCAAAACTGCTACTGTAGTAAAAATAAAAAGTACAGCCAAATCACAGATATAACGTGAAAGTACGGTCATATTTCGTGCGAGTAACCAGGGGCGAGTTTTACAAAAGAACTTACGACCAAATTTACCAGTTTATTGTAAGATCATTCACTCCAAGTGCAATTTTTTTAAAACAAAAATGTTGAAAATTAAGCCTTAGAAAAGTTTTACTTCATTCATTCAAAGTAATAACTGTGTAATGAAATTTAAGACTTGCGACTTTGTCGTAAGTTGTTTTGTAAAACGGAATTTGGAGTCCCAGCACTTATCTAGTAGGCCTAGCATAGCTAAAGGTCTCAAAATGGATCCTGCTACGGGGGTTGAAAAAAAAAAGTAACAGAAGTAGGCTAGTTATGTTTTGAAAATGTCATCAAGATGATTGGATTCATCAATCCTGAGTTATCATGCAATAGACATGTCTGTTATTTTAATAATCCACTACCTGCAAAATTTCATACGGTATTTTATATTAAGCACCTTGCCACTGCCGCTTGTGTGATTAACTTACCTTGACAAGTTGAATATACTGACACTTCTCAATTCACTTTCTTTTGAAGTTAAACAAGTCCGCAGGTACCCGAGCCCGACTTCGCGGTATTCTAACGATTCGGCCCAATGACAATTCGGTCCGATACCAATAGTAATTACACCACAGGCGCTCGACGATTTAAATATCTATAATTAAAAAATTGTCTTCTTGTAAACATAATATTCACGTTTACAAGAAGACAATTTTTTTTTATTATAGATATTTAAAACGTCGAGTGCCTGTGAAACACACCCATGATGCTAAATGATAAATAAACAGAGAGCAAGCGTGAAGTGCATATAGTACGACCCGTGGTGTAACACCACCACCACCACCACCACCATCCTTCAATATCTTGACAAATGAAGTCTTAAAAGTTAATCAAATATACAAATTCTATTTCTTTCCTCTGATACAGAAAATGATGCCAGAGTTAAAATGCTATGAAAATCAAATCTCATAAAGTTCTATGTAAACTTTCGACGTCTGTCTGTTTGTGAACCTGTGTGGCCGACATCGTTTTTAGAATCGTGGACTTGGATGAAAGTACCCAGAAATGATTCCACGACAGGTCAAAATTAGGTCGTAACACAGGGTCAATATACAAGATAATTTTTTTTACAAAGCATCCGATTGGCAGCTAGAATTTTAATTATTCTAGACTATTTCCATGGAAACACTCAGAAATTGTGTAATATTGAGAACATTCTAAATTATGATAAACACACTATTTAAATTTTGAAGGAAAGCTATTTACATGTTATATTACTATACATAAATGCAGGTGGTTAGAAGTTCAAGTCATTTGTATGTAAAACTTATACGGTACCAATTTTGATGCACCAGATGCGCATTTCGACAAATAATGTCTCTTCAGTGATGCTCAACCAAAATGTTTGAAATCCGAAATAACAATGAAGTTTTAGAGCTAAATATAGCCAAAAACAGCGTGCCAAAAAAGTGGAGCCAAAAAAGTGGAGCCAAATTCGTCTAAGGATAAGAGCTATGCATGAGGGAGATAATCCTTAATTTTGAAACGAATTTCTAAATTTTATAACAGCAATTAAATATACATCCGTATTTTCAAGCTAGTAACACTGGGCTGTAGAGACCCTCGGGGACTAACAGTCCACCAGCAGAAGCCTCGACCCAGGGGTCATAATGTAAAACTTATACGGTACCAATTTTGATGCACGTGAAAATTAAAACATATCATCAAGAAACTTTGTATGTACTTTTTATAAACTTCAGGTCTCTTTGGTGTGCTTATCGCTGACGGGGATTTAATTAAAGGGACTGGTTCACGATTTTTGATAAAAATATTTTTCATTTTTGATGTTAAACATTAGAAATATAACTCATTTAATGTTGGCAGCCAAAATTTTGACCTTCTGAATGCAAGAATGAAAGCAATATTTTAGCCTTAAATATGTGTTATGTAAACAGTCTTTTTATGTAAACAAACAAGTGAAATATTGATTTTGTAATATAATGCATCTTAATTTAGCATAGTCACAAATTTTAACTTTTAGATGACACATTTCACCCCAAAAATTATTGAAATGTGAAAGATTGATATACTAATACTTAGATCGATATCCATTTCTTTTGAAAATTTCGTAAACAATAGCATACCGCAATCTTTGTTTACAAAACAAATAATAAACTCTCTAAAATGAGTTTCTGTGATGATGTATAACCTTAATTTTCATGTGAAATCTTTCAAACACATTAGACAGTAGATTTTGATCATTAAAAGTGAAAAACCAAATTTTGGATCAAATCGAGAATCAGTCCTTTTAAGGTGGGCCTAGGTGGCGCCCCCCCCCCCCCCCTAAAATTTTCAAGTGTTCCATGTAACATTTATCAGGATACAATTTCAATTCTCAGTTGGAATATGGAATAAATGCATTTAAATAACATAAATAATATCGATTATTTCTTCAAATCGAATTTTTCATCTCACCGGTTATATGTCGGTTTGGGTTTCAATATTGGTTATCGATGTGACCTGTTAAAACTTCAGCTGGACTTAAAATGAATCATTTTAAAGTCAGCAGGTATACCTTAAAAGATCTTTACACTTACAAATACTAGAACATGTATGTCGAGGGAGTTCAGCGAAAACATCAACACTGATAAAATTCATACATATACAGGGGCGGATCCAGGAATTGTGGTTACGGGGGGCGATGAGGCATTGGGTCCAGGGCGAAGCCCTGGTAGGGGTTCAGGGGGGGCGAATCCCCTGGATTTTTACAGATTTTATGGGGCTTGAAATATTTCTCCTTTCATTTGTACTATTTTCTATCAATTTAATAAGGTTAAATTAATAAAACGACACAAATTTTAAGGGTTTTTTTGGAAAAAATTAAGTTCTCCGAATAAAGTAATTCAAGAAATCAAAGGATTTTGTCATTTATTTTCCCGGGAGTCGAAGAAATCATTGCTTCTTTTATCGTTTAGTACATTTTCCGAAACAAGACCGCGATTTAACTTAAATTTGAAAATTTTAGGGGGGGGGGCGCCGGCTGCGCCCCCTCTAAATCCGCCACTGATGTACAAAGTAGCAGTCTCCATTAACATTCGTGCAGATGAACTAGCACTATGGGCCTATCTAGCTAGTGAACAAAATTGCTTGGATTGAGAAAAATCAACGACAACCTCCCATCCATCCCCAACCCCACTGCACTTGAGTCTGATCTGTGTTTGTCAATCATGCGTTCAACGTTTATTTTAACAGGTAGGCTACATATACATTTTACTTACGGGCTAGGGGAAAGAACCCAGAATGACATTCGCAAGTAAATCTGTCGAGTATTTGTCTCCGAAAAGTTATCGTGAAGACTGATGTAGATATCATGGCACACGGGTGAATACATTAATGAATATGATCACAAGATGTATGCGTCCATCCTCGATAACACTTTATTTGATGTCCATTAGAGAGATGCATAAATGGATTATTTTTCCTGTATTTTCAACCTTTCGGTATATCGGTAAAAATTTGGACGTCGTGCAAGTCTACATGTTTATGAAAAAGATGCTATACACAGAAAGCCTGCAGCGTTATCAAATATGGTTGGGTGAAATTTAAAAATTATTATTTATTCCCAAATTAGATTACGGCAAGTGTGCTTGAAAATTCTATTGGTTTTACGCCAGATTACGATAAAACACGGGACGTTGTGGAGCATGAATGGTGGGGTGATATACCCTTGTCTCACACCAGGTGTTATTAGAAACAAGTCAGATGTTGATCCTTCGTTTCTCACTGTGCATCGGAATCAATTATTCAGGTCTTTATGATGCCTATAATCTCTTTTTTTTGGTATTCCATTCCCTCCATTATTTACCACAGCGTGACCTGATGATGCTGTCAAACGCCTTTTCAAAGTCTATAAAATTAATGCACAATGGGGATAGCCATTCCAAACTCTGCTCAATGATCTTCCTCAGGCAAAAGATGCTGTCTACACATGACCTCTTCCTTCTGAATCGACTTTGCTCCTTCCTCAAGATGACATCTACTTCATTCTTAATTCCTCTACAGTATAATGCGGCATAGGACCTTCCCTGGGACAGGCAGTAAAGTAATTCCCCTCTAGTTGTTGCATAGCATAGGTCTCAATTCTTTGGTAATCTGATGATGGTTTCTTCTTTCCATTGTTTCAGAACCCTTCCTTCAGTCCATATCCTGTTGAACAGTGTGAATAGCACGTCAACAGTGGTGTTCTCGCACACCTTCATCATTCAGCCTGATGTTGTCAGTCCCTGCTGCCTTGTTGTTCTTCAGTTTCTTTATTGCAAGCCTGATATCATCCCTTGTAATGTCTAAAGTGTCGATATCCAGCTCCTGTTGTTGACCTCCTTCTACTTCCGTTATTTCTTCCGGGGTCTCTCTGTTTAATACATTACTGAAGTGCTCCTTCCACCCTTTTGCTTGTTCCTTCTCAGTATACAGGATGTTATCATTCCTGTCTTTAATGTGTGAATTACAGGTGACCATCTTCCCAAACAACTTCTTGGTGATGTTATGCAGAGTCCTTAAATCTCCGCTATACGATGCTGTTTCTGCCTTCTCTGCGTGTTCCTCAATGTATACCCTTTTTGTCCTCTTTTGCACTTGCCTTCACTTTCTTGTCTATTTCAGTGTGAATTCTTCCTCTCTATTCCCTATCTGCGTCGTCTCTACAAGCGTGTATTTGTTGTCACATCTCCATCCTTTCCTCAACAAGTTTCCACGTTCTGTTAGATACCCATTCTTTCCTTGTGGTGTTTCGGTATCCTAACACAGTCTGGGATGTGTCTGTGTATGCATCCCTGCTGTTCGTCCATTGTTCATACGCCTTCTCCTAGATTTCCTAACATCTGGAATCTATTCTGAAGCTCTACACAGAAAATTCTCTTCACATCTTCATCATCGAGTCTCCTGATGTCGAACATTTTCAGAGCTGACTTCCCTCTAGTCCTCCCCGTCTTCAGTCTGTTCTTACCAATCACAAGATAGTGGTCACTGTTCAAGTCTGGCCCTCGTATCACTTTAACACCCTGTAATGTTGTTCTCCACTCCATGTTTATCATGATATGATCTATCTGATTTTTAACTCTGCCATTTGGTGAGGTCCATGTTAAAGTATGAACTCCACCAAGGACGGCCCCAAGCCCGGCTGAAAAAGAAGGGTTGAGCATGGGGACAGGCACTCCACCTTGTAAAAGAAATTCAACAGAAACGCCTAAGAGAGACAAAGACACCTTATTCCTAAGAAGAAATGGTTTTTCATCAAGAAGAAGCATGATGCCGTGGGGTGCAAACCTAAAAGCTACAAGACGGACCATAATTCTCTCCACCAGAGCGACCAACATTGGAGCATGGAACGTGAGAACCATGTATGATGGAGGCAAGACAGCGCAAGTGGCTGTAGGGATGCGGAACTACACGCTAACCCTGCAAGGACTCAGCGAAACGCGATGGATAGAGTCCTGACAGAAAAGACTCGTGCGGGTGAAACGCTACTGTACTCAGGACATGAGGAAGAAGATGAACCACACACCCAAGGAGTTTCCCTGATGCTGTCAAAAAGAGCTCAGAGAGCATTAGTCGGAAGGGAAGCTCATGGCCCAAGGATCATTCGACATCTTTCTGGACAACGAAGAAAAAGATTAATGTACCGGTAGTGCAATGCTCCTACAAACGACAGCAGTGATGATGTTTAAGATCGGTTCTACATTATACTGCAGACCATTCTTGAAAGTTTCTCAGATAGACGTGTCAAAATCCGGATGGGAGACTTCAAAGCGAAAGTATGAAATGATAACACTGGGTGTGAAAAGGTGATGGGAGTTTGTAGACTTGGCGACATGAATGAAAATGGGGGAAGGTTTGCTAACATGTGCGCTCTCATCAATCTAATGATCGGAGGCAGCATCTAAGAACAAAGGAAGATACACAATGCAACTTGGGTTTCACTAGACGGCTGCACTGAAAACCATATATTCGGATTTCAAACATTTTGGTTGAGCATCACTGAAGAGACATTATTTGTCGAAATGCGCATCTGGTGCATCAAAATTGGTACCGTATACGTTTTACATTATGACCCCTAAGTCGAGGCCTCTGCTGGTGGACTATTAGTCTTGGGGGGTATCTACAGCCCAGTAGCTAAGTACTTCGTTATTAGCTTGAAAATACGGATGTATATTTAATTGCTGTGATAAAATCTAGAAATTCATTTCAAAATTAAGGATTATCTCCCTCACGCATAGCTCTTATCCTTAGACAAATTCGACTCCACTTTTTTGGCACTCTGTTTTCCCCTAAAATAGCTCTATAAGTTTATTGTTATTTCGGATTTCAAACATTTTGGTTGAGCATCACTGAAGAGACATTATTTGTCGAAATGCGCATCTGGTGCATCAAAATTGGTACCGCATAAGTTTTACATATACCATGTCTGTATTTTTAAGAAGTTCAGAAGGTCTCTACATGATGTCAGAGTGAAGCGAGGAGCTGACGTCGGATCAGAATACCACCTACTGGTAGCTCGTCTCAAACTAAAGCTAAAGAAGGATTGCATGGGACCAGCAATACAAAGACACAAGTACAACACGTTCTTTGAGGGATGTACAGAAGAGAGAGAGGAATACAAAGTGGTTCTGAAAAACAAGTTCCGGGTGCTGCATGAACTGATAGAAGAAGGAGAGACTATCGACAGCAAGTGGAATAAAGTAAATGAAACAGCGACAGAGACTTGTAGTGACATGCTAGGGTCCATTAGGTACCAGCATAAAGAATGGCTGTCAGCAGAGACGATGAAGAAGATCCAAGATAGAGGGAGAAGAAAACAATAGTAAATAACAGTAGAACCAGAGCTGAAAAAAACAACAACAAGAGCACAAGAGGAATGCACTCACGCAAATATGACAGTAAAGAAAAGCACAAGAGATGATAAAATAAGTTACATCGACAGTCTGGCATCAGAAGCAGCGAGAAACGGAAACATAAAGGACTTGTACAATACCACAAAGAAATTGACCGAAAAGTTTAGCAAGCCAGAAAGGCCAGTGAAAAGCAAAGATGGGAAGACATTTATAGGAGAGGAACAACAATGCAACCGATGGAAAGAACACTTTCAAGAGCTGCTGAATAGACCACCACCACCAAATTTGCCAGACATACCACCAACAGAGGAACATCTCCCCCATAGACAGCAACACGCCCACCAGACAGGAAAAGGCAATAAAGCAGACGAAGAACGGCAAAGCAGCAGGTCCTGACAACATTCCAACAGAAGCATTAAAGGCGGACCTAGACACCAACGTATATATGTTGTTTCCATTGTTAGAAAAGATGTAGTAGGAGGAGCAGATACCACCAGACTGGAAGGAGGGATACCTTATTAAAGGGACTGATTCACGATTTTCCTCAAAATTTAGTTTTTCACTTTAAATGATCAAAATCTACAGTCCAATATATGTAGGTTTCACACACAAAATTAAAGTTATTCATCATGACAGAGGCTCATTATAGAGAGTTTATTATTTGTTTTGAAAACAAAGATTGAGGTGTGTTATTGATTACGGTGTTTTCAAAATAAATGGATATTGGCCAAGTTTATATATATACATCACATCTCAAGTATACTTTAGGTAAAATGTGTCATTTAAAAGTTAAAATTTGTGATTGTACAAAATGAAGATGCTTTAAATAACAAAATTAACGTTTCACTGGTTTGTTTGTTTACATAAAAAGACTCGAGTCTTTGTTTATATAAAACAGAATCAAAGGCAAAATATTGCTCGTATCCTTGCATTCAGACGGTCCAAATTTTGGTTGTCAACATTAAATGAGCTATATTTTTAATTTTTAACATAAAAAATGAAAAACATTTCTTTTGAAAAACGTGAACCAGTCCCTTTAAAATAGCTAAGAAGGGTTCCTCTGTAAATGTACCAACTACGGAGGGATTACACTCCTGTATATACCGGGGAAAGTGTTCAAAAGGATAACCTTGAACAGAATTTAAGACCAAGTAGATGCTCACTCAAGGAACCAGCAAGCAGACTTCCGTAAAGACAGATCCGCACATATAAGATAGCTACCCTCCATATCATTGTTAGCAGTCCTTGGAATGGAATTCGCCGCTCTACATCAACTTTGTAGACTATGAGTTGTAAGGCTTTCAATAGTCTGGACAGGAAAACCCTCTGGAACCTACCCCGGCACTATGGGGTGCCATGTTAGATAGTTAACATAATCAAGAACTCGTATGAGAGGATGACCTGCAGAGTAGTCCATGGAGGCCAGTTTACAGAGGCCTTCGAGATGAAAACCGGAGTTTGTCAAAGGAGCTTGCTCTCCCCTTTTCTCTTCTTGCTTGCTATCGACTGGATAACGAAGACATCGACGGTTAACACAACAACAGGAATCTAGTGGACACCTTTTAAGCAGCTTGACGATCTCGACTTTGCAGACGACCTGGCACTACTGCCCCATACCCGACAACAAACATAGGAGAAGACCAACAACATGGCTTCCACCTCAGCGCAAGTAGGCCTAAACATCTACAAAGGGAAGACCAAGATCCCCAAGGTCAACACCGTCAGCAGCGAACCAATCAAGCTGGAAGACGAGGCACTAGAAGAGGTGGAGCCTTTCACATACGTGGGAAGTGTCATCGACAAACTGGATGGAACTGATGCTGATGTTAGAGCCAGAATAGGAAAATCTAGAGCAGCATTCCTACACCTGACGAACATATGTAATTCCAAAGAGCTGACTCTGCAAACCAAGATAAGGCTATTCAACTCAGACGTCAAGTTAGTTTTTCTCTACGTGGCTGAAGCCTGGAGGACAACAGTAAAAAAGGTCCAGACTTTTATAAATTCTTGTTTGCGAAGGATGCTCCAAATCCGCTGACCGAAAACTATCAGCAACAGAGACCTTTGGCGAACCAACCAACTCCCTGCAGAAGACGAGATTCTGGGACGATGCTGGAGATGAATTGGTCACACATTCCGTAAGCCAGCGTGAAACATCACAAGACAAGCACTGACCTGGAATCCCCAATGCAAGAGGAACAGAGGCCGACCGAGAAACACGTGGCGCCGAGACCTCGATGCCGACACCAAGAAAGTGGGATACACTTGGAGACAGCTTGAGCAGGAGGCCCAGGATCGAGATGCCTGGATATCTCTTGTCGGTGGCCTATGCCCCGGGAGGGGTAGCAGGCATATATGAAAGAAAAATGTTAAAGTATGAATTTCCTTATGCTTGAAAATTGTCCCTCCAATTACTAGACTATTGAGCATACAGAAATCTACCAGCCTCTCTCCGTTGTCATTCCTCACACCCTTGCCCTGACAACCATTAAGTATTTCATGCCGATGTTGTCCTCACATACTTTTGCATTCATGTCTCCCATCACGATCAAGGTATCATGCTTGGGATTAGATACTGTAATTCCATTTAATTTCTCACAAAACTCATCCTTTTCCTCCTCTTTGTCGTCGTTGATAGGTGAATAGCATTGCATCACTGTGAGGTAGCTATGATTGGATTTCAAGATCGTATTGATCGCTGATGGTCCCCTTTCCACAAGAGATTTGCTTGTTGTCTTGCTTAAGATAACTGCCACCCCTCCATGATGTAATCCATCATTTCTTCCGGACCAACACATCACTGCTCCTGTATTGTGAACGAGTTTTCCACCTCCTGTCCATCTACATTCAATGATGCCTAAATATTTATGCCACACTGGTCCATTTCACGTACCACTTGTGATAGCCTACCCATCCCTTACAATGTAAGTACATTCCAACATCCAAAAACGAACTGATGCACACATTGAATGAACTATTACTCTCTTCCATTGAATTATAGCGCTCAACAACTCAATTGTTGACAGCATCAATTCTTTTGAAGTGAGCAACAATTCAATATTATAGCGCTCATCAACTCAGTAAAATAGTTAATGCTTTCAACCATTCAATTAGAGCGCGCAATAGTTTCAGAATTGAAGATATCGTCAATCACTGGGAAGAGATCTTTAATTAAATCGTTGCGCGCAAATAATTAAAAATATCTTCAATTATTTGAGTTTATGTTAATTTGGTGCTCCGTATAAGTAAGCAAAGAATTTTGTAGATACGAGTTAAAAATTGAACTTCTGATCACAATCAAATCGTTTGTTTTGCTTCACAATGCACAAGATTGAGCGATATCGGCTGGGGAAAAAGTGCAGTAGAATATTCACGAGAAGATGGGGTGGGGGCGGGGTGTGTGTGTGTGTGTGCTACAGACATGTATGGAAATTATTTGAGAAAGATTTTATTTAACATTTAATTAATGCATAGCCTTTTAAAGTGATCATAAAAAAAACATGCAAATGTACAACGATATGAGAAGGAAATAGTTCCTATCTGTAAAATACAAAATGAATTTGTGATATCTGTATGTTGCTGTTCACGTTGGAAAAATCTACGTTTTTACATAGAAAATATAAATTAAAGATCTCTCTGGTCTTTATATACTTCCAAACTTAAAAACGTTCAGTGAATTTGACTACTGATAATTCCGTTTACCCGATCAAGATATAGGGCTCACGGAGGGTGAGGCCGGTTGGCAGGGGATGCTTACTCCTCCCAGGCACCTGATCCCACCTCTGGTATACCCAGGGGTCCGTGTTTCCCCAACTCTCTATTTTGTATTGCTTATAGGAGTTGTGAGATTGATCACTGTTCGTAATCGTCACCTTTCATCAAATCAGTGGAGGGGGTCTTTATTTCATAATTAGGTCAACTATATCAATGTTAGTAAGTATAGCTTCATTAAATAAAAAAACCCAACAACAATAACGTATAAAAAAGAATTGAAGTAGATCATTTGCTATGGAATGAAAATACTAGATAAATATTTAAACATCCCGGGTTGAAAAGAACATAGGGCGAAATCTATTACATTTAAATCTACCCAGAGTTGTCCTTCCTTTAAAACGCTAGCCACGCCATTTTGGATTTTGCAGTATTCTCTTTGCCAATTTGGAGTAAAAATATAGGTCCTTGGCGAATTTATGGTAAATGCGTCACTACAGATTTAGATATGAGTGAAAACGGCGAGGTAAGGATTATTTCAATCATATATTACTGAGTGAAAAATACTATAAAGACTACCAAAAGGCGTAATTTAGTATCTTCGGATATTTTGTGTGGGGCGGGAATTTCCCCGAAAGTTGTATCTCATTCTTAGAAATCTAAATTCGTACATGATATAGGGGTGGTACATGAGTAAGATATATTGTTTGTTATGACGGAAATATACGTTGATTGATTAGGTTTGAATTATTGCTGGAGCGAAACAATTAAATCGCAAGTGCTGCTAGGAAATAACTTGTATTCACATTTTGGTTGACCATTAGAAATACGTTTGTTAAGCATTGTAAACAATAAAAATGGAAAAATAGAATTTTCTGCTCAAATTGTGTCCATGTCCCTTTACATGTAAGATGACAGTACACAGATATAGTCTACTCCTCTTATATATTGAACTATCTGTTATTTAAGAAATAAACAACACTTTTGAGCTGTTCATGGTCAATATGAACGGATTTGGATTTGAGGCAAATTCTTTGTTTACATTGCTTCTATAAGTTGTTGCATAAAACAAACTCCTATAAAGATCCACCTATTTCACAGTCATATTTTGACGTACGTCAAAACATAGACATGACGTCACACTTTGTCTTAACCCGCCTTTTATCAACATTGCATGGTGCACTGTATTTTGGAGCTAGGAGACCACAAGATTGGGATGATAATCCTCATAACTTGATAAGATCAGTCTTCATCCGAGGTGTGACTTTGCGAGATCTTTATAACACGTATTTTTTCAAATCATTAAGCTGTTTTATAGTTCATAGTCAATATGAACAGATTGTGTTGTGTGCTGAAATTGGTTGGTGCATAGAGGGAAATGCGATTTGTAAGATAAATATATTGAAGTGAAAAATAAATCCCCAGTAACATTCAAATACTTCACAACAGTTACATTGAACTTTGGGTATAATGAACAATTGGCTCAGGTCAATCCCCCGAATTAAAATATATTCAGAGTAGACTATATTAGGCATTGAAGTGTTCTCTCACTCAATTCCAACAATAGTCAGAGATGAGATGTTCCACTGTGAAAATGGGTATTCAGGGCTCGAAATTAACATATGCCCATCAGTCGGTGACTGGTTAAAAGTCTGGCGGACTGACATAGTCATAAATTTGTTTTAGTCAGTCCAGTGGGACTGGTTAATTTTCTAAAGCATGAAAGGTGAAGACAACGAACAGTGATCAATTCCATAAATTCCATAAGTAATACAAAATAGATAATTGGGCAAACACTGACCTCTGGACACACCAGAGGTGGGATCAGGTGCTTAGGAGGAGTAAGCATCCCATGTCAACTGGTCACACCCGCCGTGAGCCCTATATCTTCATCAGGTAAACAGAGTTATCCGTAGTCACAATCAGTGTGCCAAGAATGGCCTAACAATCGGTATGAAACACGACAGACAGCATTTGACCCAATGATAGGTTGTATTGGCAGACTAGATTGTTATAACGACCATAGAATTTGCGAAATGCTGACTTCAATCGAGACTGTTGAAACCCCTGTACCATCAACTTGTTTGTCAGTAGCTTGCCTCAATTTAAAAACAGAACAAGCTCTTGCATATCAAATCAGTTGAGAGATATAAACACCATATGCAGTTGATAATGGAATATTGCTACATAGATAAGGGAAGTTGACGATTGACAATCATTTTGGAAAATATACTTATGGAATCTTATGTATGCATTTGGCATTCCTCTGTAAATATCAGAAACCCGCTTAGTAAATATAAATCTCACATAAATGTTACAATATTGTCTGAGGCATATTGAGTTGGATTTCATTTAATAACATTAACGAAAAATGCTTAATTACTTCTGGAAAACTCTGATGGACTGGTAAATAATTCTGCGAACTGGTTGAAATTATACCCTGTCAGTCTGGCTGGACTGGTGACATAAATAGTTAGTTTCAAGCCCTGGTATTGGTGGAGTAAAATATGAGGCCTATGTATTATCTCTATATTAAATTATGTTTCTTCTATTTTATAATTATCATGAATTTATGTTGTAACTACTCTTTTGCAGCTAAGAATGTCACGATCACATTCACGGGAGTCAGAGGGGTCTCGTAAGTCTGATGCCACTTACTCGCACTCTAGGTCACCATCTAATGACAAAGGTTCACCAAAATCCAGAGATTCCAGATCCAAATCAGGATCCAAGTCTCCATATCGACGCTCTTCACGACATTATTCTGCTTCCAGATCCAGGTCAAGATCACACTCAAGAGGCCATAAAAGGTCAATCCTTATTACTTGTACATGTATTTTAGTCCTGTACGTTAGGAAAGTACAAGATCATTAAATCTTGCCAGCCACTGAAACTTTAATCTGGCTAATAAATTTGCAAGTACTTTCCCTTCAGCCCCCATATTTAGCAGGTGTATCCTCGTTGATTAATACAGATGCCCCTGCATATTAAGCTCAGAGTGGTGTATTGCAAATTTCGAAATTGTATGTTTAAAGATTTAATATTTTTTGTCATTTGCTTTAATTAAGAGGTGCATATCTTGTAATTTAAATTTTTTGAATGCTAAAACTTATGATCAGACTGTTTCAATATATATTTATAATTATGATGCAGATGTGGGGCATATGTGCACATCACATTTCTGATTTGCTTTTACAAAACCCATTTTCTAGAATTAAAACAAGGATTTATGAAATCGGTCTGCTAACATAAAAGTCCTCATATTTTTTAGGCCGCAGATATTGCGAAATAAGTATGTATAGAGTATGTCTCAGTTTGAATGAGCCCTGCGTGAGTTGATATTAATTTTGGCAGTTTAAGCAAAGCTAGTTTGTTGTCTGTTTAGATTTACTTCTGTACACTGGGCATTTGATAGATGAGCTGCTATAAACAAATGAATTGCTATGAGGACTTTGTTCTTTGAAATACATACAACTGGAGCAGAAACAAATTCATAAATTGGAATTACTTTACTGGTTCCAAAGAACTAAAGTAGGGTGCTACCAAAGGCGACTTCTGTTTATATACATATATATATATAAATGAAATCATGTAATGGTTAGTGGTAATATTTGTTTTTGCATATGCAGTTCTCACTTGTATCATGCTTGCAATAATGAAATTAGAAATTTATGCTACATGTATGTGGAACTTTATTTAAAGAACACTGATGCACTTCATGGCAAAAAGAGTGTCAGTAGTAGAAATGAATGAAAGATGTTTTACAGTTTATATATATACGTATCTGTATTACAGGTCTAGAAGCAGGTCCTATCACAGAGATCGCTATTCCAGGTCACGATCCAGGAGCTACCACAAAAGATCTCGCTAGTAAGTTGATTCAGCTGATCGTGAAATATTAACATCCTGCAATTGTGTTTGCTTACTTTGTATGTAAAACAAAAATGTAGTAAATTTTAGTTTGATATTAATACTCAATTAATTTTGATATTTTTCAGTTCAAGAAGCAGAAGGTAAGGCTACAGCTGCAAAAAATATATGTAGAACTATTAAAGGTCTTCACTTTGAATGTCGAATTATCACAAAAAATCTATGTAGAACAACTAAAGGTCTTCACTTTGAATGTCAAATTATCACCAAAAAAATCTATTTAGAACTACTAAAGGTCTTCACTTTCAATGTCAAATTATCAGATATTCCTTCTTTTTTTATATAAAAAAGACAACTTGCAGATTTCATCTGTTTTACTCCAGTTTTCAATTTTGTATGTTTATTTTTTTACATGTTAGTCGTGGAAGGTCTCCGTATTACAAAGAAAGCCGGGATAATTACAGTCGTGAGAGCCGCAGCAGTCGATACAGAAGTCGCAGCAGGTCTCCAGGATATTCTAGACGGAGGAGGGGAAAGGTAAGGAACCAATCAGAATATCATTCTTTTTAAATAATTTGATTGGGTGAAACTTTCGATGTCCAACAGTAAGATAAGCCATCCTATTAGTCATGAATAAATAACACAATCACAAACTATCTAGCATGCAAAAAGTATGTCAAGCTTTTCCTTCTTGCAAAAAGTTAATACTGAATAACCAGCATTTGACTTTGAAGTTGATTAAGATGCATGCAATGTAAGATTCCTCGTTCATATTGTAGGAAACATCTCCTATGTCCAACAGACGCAGACACACTGGAAATAGAGTATGTGATCGAACTAGAATTAGATTGTTCTTGTCCAGGTAGTGTGAGTAGAAAATAGAGTATGTGATGGAACTAGAATTAGATTGTTCTTGTCCAGGCAGTGTGAGTAGAAAATAGAGTATGTGATCAAACTAGAATTAGATTGTTCTTGTCCAGGTAGTGTGAGTAGAAAATAGAGTATGTGATCAAACTAGAATTAGATTGTTCTTGTCCAGGTAGTGTGAGTAGAAAATAGAGTATGTGATCGAACTAGAATTAGATTGTTCTTGTCCAGGCAGTGTGAGTAGAAAATAGAGTATGTGATCGAACTAGAATTAGATTGTTCTTGTCCAGGCAGTGTGAGTAGAGAGGGTGCAGTTCAGTTTTACAAGCAGTTAACAAGTTCTTGTGCTACAGAATACAAATCCTTTTAAGAAATCCAGTGTGACTTATTTCACTGTGCACATTAAACATCTTGAGGCTTTCAAGAAGAGCCAGTAATATGACCCAACTCAAAATAGGATATAAGGTACAACCAAACTAGATTATGTTTTATTAGTTGTATATGATATAAATAGATGAACACTTACAACATTAAGTTTAAAATTTATTCTTTTTGAGACAGCAAACAAGTTTCGAATACAGTTTTTATTGATATCTCTTACCAGCTTGGATATTAGTGTGAAGAGGTAATAAATTAGCTTGGGAGGAAACTCATATATCCGAGTGCGCTATCGCGTTTCTCTATAATATACTGTGCAACCACTGCCAATCCTGAGGATTGAACATGGGTCACAGTATTGAGAAACAAGTGCATTAACGTGTCACTATGCCACACTGACACAAACAGGAATCACAACTGTTCTAAGCTTTGTTTATTCAGAGAGATCAAAACATCAGTGTGCAGAATGAAAGCAGAATTTGTCCTTGGTCTGTGATGTTTCTCATTTACATCATTTTAATTGTTGCATACTGGGTAATTTCCTGCGAGTTCTAACTGTTTGCACGCACCTAGATAAACAAATTATTCAAAACAATGATGGTATTATATATTAAAGCACATTCAATGCAAGAATAATAAGTAAATATTCAAGGTACTTCTGTAGATCGCTGCACCAAAATTTTATTTAATGAAGTATGATTTCAACATCAAAAAAGTGGTACAATATCTCAATAAATTTATACATATATAAATTTTTTGTGTTTGTTACGGAATAAAAAGTTGGTTAGCAAGTAAGAGGTTTTAAGGAGTCCAAAGTTTACTCTGATTTAATGCATGTTATGAATGTCTAAAAAAAAAAAAAAAAAAAAACATCTCTAAGACTCAAGATGGGTGCTCTGATTTCTATTCTAACACTGTAATTATGATATAACACAGTGACATAGAGAGTAATTGAAACCTGACATTCAAAGGATGTTTAATACATGTAACAGTGTACTAGAATCTAGTGTAGCTGTGATACAATACATGTAACAGTGTACTAGAATCTAGTGTAGCTGTGATACAATACATGTAACAGTTACTATAATCTAGTGTAGCTGTGATACAATACATGTAACAGTTACTAGAATCTAGTGTAGCTGTGATACAATACATGTAACAGTTACTATAATCTAGTGTAGCTGTGATACAATACATGTAACAGTTACTAGAATCTAGTGTAGCTGTGATACAATACATGTAACAGTGTACTAGAATCTAGTGTAGCTGTGATACAATACATGTAACAGTGTACTAGAATCTAGTGTAGCTGTGATACAATACATGTAACAGTTACTAGAATCTAGTGTAGCTGTGATACAATACATGTAACAAGTGTACTAGAATCTAGTGTAGCTGTGATACAATACGTGTAACAGTGTACTAGAATCTAGTGTAGCTGTGATACAATACATGTAAGTGTACTAGAATCTAGTGTAGCTGTGATACAATATCTTGAAAGCTTTCTACATACAGTTTTCATATTTTACAGAACAGTACAACTGTAGTTGTTTATTAAAGGAAGACACTTGTTGATTTTTGGGATCTGTCCATCAGTCTGTCCGTTGGTCTATCATCATTTTCATTTTGACTTGATATCATAAAACAGTTTTCAACAAAATGGTTTTCAAATTATATACAAAGGTAGTTGATCATTAAAGGAAGACACCAATGTGTCTATATTTTGATCATGAGATCAAAGGTGAAGGTTAAAGCAAAGCTTCCCATTAAGTTTACTACACTTGGATCTTTCATATGTGTATTTTATGTAAGGGTAGTTGATCCTGCTTAAACATGGAAATGCAAGCTTGGAAAAAAAACAACTTAATCACTCCAGTGTCATTATAAACCTTAATGGAATCTCCTACATGTGTACTAGTGTATTTAATATATACATACTGAGGCTGAGTCAGTTTTCTAGTTTAAAACTATATGCACAAATGCCAGTATCACATGAGGTTAATGCAATGTATCTGCATGTACTCTGCAATAGTGACAAGATGTTTCACTGTTTTAAATATTTTCTTTTTAAGGATAATCCAGAGCCAACCAAATGCCTTGGGATTTTTGGTTTAAGTTTGTATACACAGGAACGGGACCTCAGAGAAATCTTTGGTCGATTTGGACCAGTGGAAGATGTACAAGTTGTGTATGATAGACAGGTATATAGACATTTCATCTGTTCATTGTTGTCCTAATTATGTTATTCTTTTAACTGCAAACTATTTCTTCAGTAAGTAATGTGTGAAACATAAATGAATAAGTCTGGCAATTGTCACATCTGGCCCTAAAATTTAAACATTCTTTGATTTCTGTTAAATTCAGTCATTTCCATAGTAAAGATGTTAGAAACAAAGATTAAAATGATATCCTTCCAAAACCTATCCAACTTTTGGAATGTATCTCAAAGATGGTGAATGTTTGGTTTACCTTGGATATTGTCAAAAATGTCAACATTTCAATTAATCATTAGATCAGAAATTGTGGACCACACTCATCGATCAAAAATATGTTGCATATTTACAACATTAAGATATAAAGATTAACGTGTCAGTTTTATCATGATCGAATTGACGTATCTTGCTTTTTAAAGAACAAATTTATGCAAAGTGTATTACTTTTCTGATCAGAGTTTGTCCATTGTCTTCTCTGTGCAAACCTTTTATATCTCAGTCTTGTTCTTCAGACCAAAATGTATCATTGGGTAAAGGGAGTTCAGGTATAATCAAATGAAGGGCAATGATGCCCACTTTTAAGGGGAGTTAATTAAGAAGAAGTGATGATAAGTTTGGGTGTTTAAAAGATATTTAGAACCACAGAACCAGAAAGTCAAAAACTTATTTGAAATCTCTTATATAATGAAGATTCATATTTATTCAAACTATGACTCCTTGGGTCATGGTGGACTGTAATAGAAATTGAAAGTTTTACATAGGAGCATATCAGAAAAATTCTTAAAAATCTTTTTAAGAATCATAAGGTTACTATTTGTCAAATTGATATTCAAATATCCTTTAATGTGTAATGAAGATTTAGTTCATAGGGTTGGGCCACAACACAGGTTCAAAGTTTTACATAGGAATATATAGTAAAATTCCTTAAAGATCTTAACAGCCACAAAGAAGGATATCTATAGTTAAATTTCTAGTATTCTCATTAGTGTAGATTCAACTTTGTTCACACAATGACTATTGGGGCCATGCTCAGTCACAGATGGAATTTTATATGGGGGGGGGGGGGGAAACCTAGTTGCTCAGGTGATCTATCTGCCCATGGGGCTGGGCCTCTGTTATTTCTGTAAGAAATAAATTAATTCACATCATGAAGTATGCTGATATGAAGCATTGCAGTTTATACCCATATGTATTTTCAAAATTAAACTTTTATTATTTGCATTTTACTTTTATTTCATTCCCATCTATTAAAGCTGTATGGTCCGAATTACAATATCTTTTTTCCATCATGTAAAAACGCTTTTAAATCATTGCATGTATGTACGGTATATACTCGCCTATAAGTCGGTTTTTTTGGTAGTCAATTTTTGGTCCAAAACTCTATGTCCGACATATAGACGCGTCCTAAGAAGATTGGTATTTTTCAGGGCGGCGTAATGTAGTGTTTTTTAAATATCTAGACGTATTGTTTATGTATTTTAAAATCATGTATAAAATACAAGTATTTACATATTTTTATCTAGTTTAAAATTATTTACATACCCGTAACTAGCTGCAATAATGTAGCCCTCTGATTTTTTTTTTTTTTTTTTTTTTTTTTTTTTTTTATTATTATTATTATAGGGAGAGAGCTACAACTCCTTAGAATCTCCGTAATGGTGCAAATGTGGGAGTGATTCACTCCCGCAACATTTGCGCTCATTCTAAACATTTCGCTGACTTTCTTTACGTATATAAAATGATATTCTATGTTTCTTAGTCTATAGATAAATTTACAACCTGCAACTTTAGATTTGTGAGGCTCTATTCTACCGTTTTCAACAATTTCGATAAATTCCAATTCCTCGATTCATATTCGTGCGCCATGTTTGATGTACTGAAGTTTCAACTTTCGATTGTCAAGTCATTTGCATATGCCATATAAGGTTGTATTTACATCAATGGACAAGTATGGAGGCGAAAGCTATTTCGTCGGTATTGAAAAGGTTTGAATTAGATATCAAGTTAAAAACTGAACAGCAGAGTGTAAATTCTTTCTGCAACAATATGATTTTCCTTTCTTTGTCGAAGTTGCTCGAGTAACTATATTTTCGCGCTGATTGTCAATGTTTAGGCTTTCATTAGATCCACCTACGAGATCTCGCGATAACAAGCATGGCGGAGCAGACGAAGAATTTTGCATGCTGTACATTATATTTAATGAAAAACACCTTTATTAGACATGCCCGAGCACAAAGTTGGTACTCCTTTTGGTGTAAACAACATTTGGGACTAATACACAGAGTTTATTATCGGGTTATTCATAAAATTATTTTGCACCATTACGGAGATCCTATGGAATTGTAGCCCTATCCCGAAAACGTCAGAATAAAAAAAAATTGGATAGGGCTACATTATTGCAGCTAACCCGTAACTAATACTTTCAATTCAATTTCAATTCGTTTATCGGTAAAATTGAATTACGAACCCGATTTAATATTGAAATATTCATATATATACCGGCTGAAATATATTTCTTAAAAGATTGAATATTGTTAACAGATAATTTAGATCATCATTCTTGACTCTTAAAAACTCTATTGTTGATACAATGAATTATACCGGAATCCCACAATAACAGTTTTCGCGACTAATTAAACACAGTGTCAGGTACTGGTCATTAGGAGACCATAATTGCTTAGGTAATCAAGGGATCATGGTCCATAATAGATCAAGGGATGCATTTAAACCCCAAACGGATATGGCTTGGATATTTAGCACCTCGTAATTATTAATTTCTCAAAATATTTTTTGAAACATAGGTAAAAACACTAGAGCATTGACTTGAAATTGTCAACCTATTCTGACAAAAATTTGTACCGACTTGTAGCGGGTCAATGACAAATTCCTACAAAATAACCTTAAAAAATACAACCGACTTATAGGCGGACCGACTTATAGGCGAGTATATACGGTAGTTATGAGGCTGTATGACATATCATACATTATTTCACCTGTTTTAACCAAAATTATTTGATTTTAAATCAAATGTTTACAAATAACTGCTCCACTCAAGTGACTGTCAAGTGACCAGTTCAAACTTTCAGATCATCGGTGGTCTTATCTGTGTAAAGCTGTGTATTTTGTTTCAACAGTACAGTGCCATAAGTTTAATAGAAATAAAAATATCAAATACCTCTTAGTAATTCATTGTTTTACGCTCTTTCAGCCTTAAAACTAGACAGTTGTGTATGAGTTAATACACCATGTTGGGATTCCCCTGACGCGCGTGGATCTATTTATAGACGTCTAACACTGCAAAATTTATGGGATAATTTAAATATGTACCACACTATATTTACTTTCTAAATGATATTCTCACTGTTTTCTTTTACATGCTGATGTTTTCAAGCATGTAATTAAGGGAATGTTAATAACTTTATAAAGTAATTATTCTGCTTTAAGGTAAGTATGTACAAAAATTATATATGAACATCGGGTCATACAGCTTTAAAGTAGATGTACTATATTTATCAGGATTCATATGTGCATTAATATTGCTGCACAGTTCATGAGGAAATGGCTATCATTACAATTTGTAAAGAAGTCAGATGTGTAAAAAAAAAAAAAATAAATAAATAAAATTCAAATAAGGGCTAAATTAGACTTAAAGAAGAGTAATTGAATAACAAATTTAAGCACGTTTTATATATTATTAGGATTGGAAACTTATTTCAGCAACTTATTAGGTCTAA
This sequence comes from Ostrea edulis, assembly GCF_947568905.1. NCBI lineage: Eukaryota > Metazoa > Mollusca > Bivalvia > Ostreida > Ostreidae > Ostrea > Ostrea edulis. The sequence continues at coordinate 52,663,140 of NC_079167.1, forward strand.
TTTATTTTTTCAGACTGGAAGATCAAGAGGCTTTGCTTTCATCCATTTCAGAAATATTGAAGATTCAATTGAGGTAATATAAGAATTGATTTTACAGAAATGTACATCACTCATAGCTGTCAACCTTTTAGTACTGCAATGAGGGAATTTCACTTTCCATCTGTCATGAGTGCTTTATCAAATTGAAAATTCTCATAAAAGAAACTTTGATTTTACACCTAGAGTAATGTGCAACAGTGCTGAAGTTTTCAATACTTATAAATGTTAAAGTTAAGCAACTGATCCAAGATTGAAAAGATACACATATGATAAGGATGTAATTTTATGATAACAAATATGTGAAAATTTTCAAGATTTAAATTAGGATGAAATCCTAATTCTTGTTTGACAAAACCTTGAAAAATATTCATGCCTAGTTTTGTGTCGTTTCTTGTCGCATTACAATATTGTCTACTGTGGTCATTATCAATAAAATCGTCACTCTTTGTGCTTGTTCTGATTTCAAAATCATGGAGAACATGTATTTTTCTTCCATTTTTCTATCTTGAGAGACGTGGATAAACAATGTAAATTGTTCTCCATTACTTTTTATACGCCCGTCTTAAGACGGGACGTATTATGGTATGGCGTTCATGTCCGTCCGTCTGTTAGCTTTTTCGTGTCCGACTCGTAACTTAAATACTACAAGGCTTAGAATCATCAAACTTTGTCTGTAGATACATCTTGGGTAGAAGGTGTGTCGCACATTAAAACCAGGTCACTGTGACTTTTCATTAAGAAGATATGGCCATATATGGCAAAAACTTGTCCGGCTCATAACTTGAAAACTATTAGACCTAGAATCACCAAAATTGGTCAACTAATGCATCTTAGGTAGAAGGTGTGTCGCATCCTACTTTAAGGTCACTGTGACATTTAATTAAGGTGATATAAAAAAAAATGTTTTAATGGGTACAATCTATACTGTTAACAATATGTGACGGGCGTATCATGTGCCGTGGCGGTGCACTTTATTGAGAAAAGGAAGGGAAATAGGACAGGGCAATAATATCAATATTCTGGTGTATTGCAATGTTGTCCTAAATATATTGCATCACAATATTTTGCAATATTGGTTAGGATCATGGTCAGACTGTTTTGACCCTAAACCAAGATCATTTGGTCATCATGAAGGACACTGGTTAAAATGTTGGACATATTTGTTGCATAACAGCATTCCATAACTTCATAATGCAGAGACTTTGAAAGTTTGTATTTAACAATAAGATTGCCCCTATCCTTAAGTTACAGATATTTGTTTAATCCACAAGTTTGTAATGGAGAAACATCAGAGGAATTGGATATCCTTTTTGACTTGAAAATTCTGCCAGAGGACACTCATTCCATCTAATTGATGTTCTATATTGGTGTGAAAATGAGTTGACTGTTAAAGCTCATGGGCAGGCCTCTTGTTTCATGTATTGTGCATACAATTTTCATCAAAATCAAGTAACTTTGCTTGAAAAAATTTAATGACATTTTAGTAGGTTATATTAGGCTTATATTGTTCATAGTCCTTTTTGTTTCATAAAATGCATTTATTATTATAATAAGGGAATGATTGAATTGTTTGCAGGCAAAAGACAGGGGTCCTGGGATGGAGATAGATGGGAGAAGAATAAGAGTGGATTTCTCCATCACAACCCGAGCACACACTCCTACACCTGGAATATATCTCGGCAAACCTACCACGTATGTGACATAATGTCTGTTAATCACTAATATCTCATTATTAAATGCTTCTCATGTCTGACAGTACAAGAGATAGCATGTCTATGTGTTGCATACCGTAATGTGTTCTGTGCTGTTCTTTAGCTAGATCAGCGAGTTTTCTGATTGAAGTTTGTCTGTGTGAAGGATGTTTGCCATGGTCCTCTAGTTTTAATTAATTCACTAGTTCTTTTAAAACTATGTATGATTAACAAATTTAATAAAAGTCAGAATTCTGTGTCATTTATAAAAAAATATTAGAAGATAAAGTTTAGTTAAGTTATCTCTTCTAACAATAAGCAGTGATATCCCAGTACAAGAAGAACATGCAACTTTGCTTCATGAATACAAGACAATAGGCTGCAAGGAAGGCTGTTCTCATAATAAGAATGTAAAATGTTATCTGAACAAATTGATATATAATTTAATACAACTGCATTTGATAAAGAAATGCAAAAATTTAAATGTTCTTAATCGCTGTCAAATTCTAGCACACCATCATCTACTTTAAAGCATTCGTATTTTGGACATCTAAGTAGTCACCTAACATCAGCAGTTAATTATCGTCATGTTGTAATCCAGGAAGGTTTTTCAATGAAATTTCTATGCCATAAAAGTTACCTTCTTTCCTTCCAATCACCATGTTACACCACATACTCCTTTGTTCAAGTTTCATTTCTAAATATATCGTTTTCTTTACTTTTTAGCTCAAGTGAGCTTTCTGATCAGCTGTTGTCCGTCGTCTGTCTGTCTAAACTTTTCACATTTTCGACTTCTTCTCCAGAACCACTGGACCAATTTCAACTAAACTTAGCAAAAAGCATCCTTAGGTGAAGGGCGTTCAAGTTTTTTCAAATGAAATTTAAAGGGGAGATAATCACAAAAATGCAAAAATAGGATGGGGTCACTTAAAAATCTTCTCAAGAACCATTGGATCAGAAGAACTGAAATTTACATGAAAGCTTCCTGACATAGTGGAAATTCAAGTTTAATAAAATCATGGCCCCCAGGGGTAGGATGGGGCCAAAATAGGGGATCAAAGTTTTACATGTGAATATATAGGGAAAATCTTTAAAAATCTTCTCAAGAACCATTGGGCTAGGAAAGTACAAATTTACATGAAAGCTTCCTGACATAGTGCAGATTCAAGTTTGTAAATATCATGGCCCCTGGGGGTAGGTTGGGGCCACAATAGGGGATCAAAGTTTTACATAGAAATATATAGGGAAAATCTTTAAAACTCTTCTTCTCAAGAACCACTGGGCCAGAAAAGTTTACATTTACGTGAAAGCTTCCTGGCATAGTGCAGATTCAAGTTTGTAAAATTCATAACCCTGGGGGTAGGTTGGGGCTACAATAGGGATCAAAGTTTACATGCGAATATATAGGAAAAATCTTTAAAAATGGGCCAAGGTGACTCAGATTAGCAATGTGGCCCATGGGCCTCTTGTTTTTATCACATTTTGTCTGCCATATTTGGCAATGGATATAGATCAGATATCTCTCAATGCAGTTCTATCCAACAAGACTGAAAAAATTCTTATATGTAATGGAATATTAAAGTAAAGACATTTTTCTTAGCGGACCAATGTACTGGTCTGTCTTGTCGTAAGGGTTAGATCATAAGTGGTCACTATTGTCTCCTAAATGTTTCAATTTAGCTTTAATACTGTAGACGTTGTATATTTGAGTTTTATTTTATAGGTCCAGTTACAGAAGGAGATCTGCATCACCTTACAATAAAGGGAGTTACAGCCGTGGCAGCCGATATTCCAGATCCCGGTCAAGGTCAAGGTCATACAGCCCCAGTAAGTAGTTTCGAAACTCCGAGACCTACTGCTGCTTAATAGTTCCCTCCTGCTTCATGTCAATATGGGTTCATATCATTCATTGAATTCATTAACAATTATATTTCCTATAGACTTTGAACCCCAATTGTGGCCCAAGGGGTGAAGGTAGACACTAAACATTTTAAAATTTAATTTGAGCTAAAAAAGAAAAGAAAAACAACACCTTATATTGATAAGCCGGTAACCAAATCCGAGCAAATTTTATTCATCATGTGCATAAAATGATTTTTGTAAATACTTAAATTCATTGCAATTTTGCTATGTACATGTTCTGTTTTAATTGCAATTTGTGACTAAAAATGCAAGTTCTATTCTCAGAGAAAATCATGTTAAATGTGAATCAAGCATAGAAAAACAGAGTTGCAAATAAGCTCAATAACTTTAGTAGCCAAGAGGGCTACTGAAATTGTAACATTCAGGAGCTTACACTTGTTTTCAGAAGCTTCTATGACACAATTTAAGAATTTTAACAAGTAAGAAATGTAATTGTTGTTATTGACAGTTACTGATACTTTTAACAAAATATGACTTGTTTCCATCCATTTCTTTGAAAAACTTCTCAAACATTTGCTTTCGTAGTTATGAAAATAATCACTTTTGAAGTGCTTTTGTTGGGGTTTGTTCCCCCAGATATGTAACATCACCAAAACTATGATTTGTAATGGATAATTCCAAATAAAAAATCTGCTTGTTAAGTGGGTGGGAGAAATTAGACTTTTGATCACCCACTGCCAAATTTAGTAGCATTGGCGAGTGCTTATTTGCAACCCTGAAAAAAACCCAGATTTCTCTATTTAGGACATCATTTTAGTATAAAACCATGACTAGTCTTTGTGTGAAGTGCCATTCATTTGAGATATTTGAATGATAGATTGAAAAGGCATATTAAAATTGAAAACCTAGTTCTTATCGGCCTGTCATTCTAAATTTTGTTACTTTGTACATACCTATTGCTTAATTTTTTTTTATAACATACCTATAGCTCAAAATGTTTACAAGGATTGGGAAAATTGACAAAAATGTATACTGGAATGTTAAACTAGCATGTTTTTGTGAATCCTATTTCATGGTTTTGTCTGGAGTATACCTAAGTTCACATTACAGGTATTATTTTGTCTCTCATTTTTAATTTACAAACATGTTTCATGCAGGTCACTTTCTTCATGATTTCATTTTATCATTCATGTCATTATATCATATTCTAGAAGGGATTCATTTCCTGCTACAATGTTAAATGTTGGTGTTTTGTTCTTTTGCCAGGGGGAGGAGGTTATTATTGAGGAGGTATACTGGAGAGTCAAAAAATGATCAAATATGGAGATGTTCAAGTAGATAAATGCAATTAGCATCTTGCAAATTGCTTCATCAAACAATAGAATTTATTTAAAAAAAGAAAAAAGAAAAAAATAAATAAAAGAGAGAGGAAAAAGAAATTGAATCTTTAAACTTTGATCCTACATGTTGCTTTTACTTTTGTATGGTGTTGAACATTTGATAATTTCGAGGCTACATACACTTATTGAATAGTCTATGATTTCTAAGGCGACATATTTGAAATTTGAAGAAAATCAGATATGCATAAATAGGTACATATACTATTGAAAAGTTTATATTGTGTATGAAGTCTCAACTTTTGTGTGGAAAAATACGAGTTCTTGGATTGTAAATATGTATATAGAGTGTACACACATTGCATTGATTTTAAATGATGGTTTAACAATGTACATGTAGCTACATTGTGCATTCAGCCAACAGCTGAAGATGATTAAATGCTGTAACATTCATCAGTGTGAACATTTTTATTGGAACTTGTATGTGCTGTTAAAAGTTATGTGACAATATACCATAATTTTCACACAGTAATCTTCATATTGTTTTTGAGTTTTATTGTAACATTTCATCTGCAAATCTTTTGTACATGTGGTTGTCAATAAATGGCCATGCATCTGTATTTAACAGTATTCTTTACATTTATAAGGGTTTGAAGAAAGAAAAATGAAGAGAAGTATGGGTAACTTCAGTTATGAAGAGTAATTGAAGATTTGAAAAATGAAGAAAGAAAAATTGAGAAGTAGGAATGAAGAGTTGATCAGAAATGAAGAAAATTTAGCAAATAGGGATGAAGATTGAAAATTGAAAATTTAGGGAATATGAAGAAAATAGGTATTTATGAAGATAGAAAAAATTGGATTTGAAAATGGGAGAGACTGGTGGATGTTAAAAGTAGAAGACAAAGGGTAAGATATTACATTTCCAGTCAATGAAAACATTATGATTCAGGAAGTTGAATGATAATGCTAGTAAGTGAAAACTGGGTCTGCAAATAAACTTGGGCACATATCTGAGGTTTGTACATAGAAATTATTCTGAAAACACTTCATAGCATGAACAAAAATGTCAGTAGTTTCACTTCTGATGCTAAGGATTATAGACCCTATATTGATTGTCCCCTTGCCGCAGGGTAGCAAAGGATTTGTGCTATAAGTGGTTTTGTGGGCGAGGTACGAGTGCCATGATACACATGTGGATGGACTAGTGTATTTTAGGTAATTTTAAACTTCATGCATGTGTATATATTGTTAGCCGAGTTGCAACGAAGTTGAACTCGGCTATTGGTTTGGTGATGCGGGGGGATGGGTGGGCATCAACAATTGGTTTCCGGATGATAACTCAGAAAGTTTAAATCCAAATCAAATGAAACTTAAAGATATTGTTATGTACCAGATAAGGAAGACCCCTATTGATTTTGGAGAAAATAGGTCAAAGGTCAAGGTCACAGTGACCGAAAATAGATTTAGAATTCCAAAAAAAAATTGGTTTCAGGAGGATAACTCAAAATTTTTGAACTTGGATATATTGTTGCATACCAGCAAAGCAAGGCCCCTATTGATTTTGGAGAACAAAGGTCAAGGTCACAGTGACCGAAAATAGATTGAAAACTTCAGTCAAATATGGTTTCTAGACAGTAAACTCGAAAAGTTTAAAACTGAATCAAATGAAACTTGGTTATATTGTAGGATAGCAGGTTAGGAAGACCCCATGCAACTCAGCTCATGCACCCTTGGGTGTATATATTGATTTTTAAAAGTTCATTTTCCACTTGGACTTCATTGAACAGATTTTAGTTTGTTGTCTTTTGTTCCATTTGAGAATTTTGACTTGTGCAAGGCACTGAAGGCTGTAGTAGTGAGGGTTCTTTGTTTATTTTTAAAGTCGTATCTGCCAGAGCCATGAATTTCACTTCTGATCATTTAAATGATATTCTCGGTGTTGGTGGGTAAATTCAGAAATGCAAGTACACTGAAGACCACACAATCCTGAATAAAGGGTGCAGCATCAAAACTAAGATGGTACCAAGTGACTGTTTCTTCACTAAGCGCTGAGTATTGGTACATACCAAGTGACTACCTTCACTAAGTGCTGAGAATTAGTACATACCAAGTGACAGATCCTTCACTAAGCACTGAGTATAAGTAACATACCAAGTGACTGTTCCTTCACTAAGCACTGAGTATTAGTACATACCAAGTGATTGTTCCTTCACTAAGTGCTGAGTATTAGTAACTTACCAAGTGACTGTTCCTTCACTAAGCACTGAGTATAAGTAACATACCAAGTGACTGTTCCTTCACTAAGTGCTGAGTATTAGTACATACCAAGTGACTGTTTCTTCACTAAGCACTGAGTATTAGTACATACCAAGTGATTGTTCCTTCACTAAGTGCTGAGTATTAGTAACTTACAAAGTGACTGTTTCTTCACTAAGCACTGAGTATTAGTAACTTACCAAGTGACTGTTCCTTCACTAAGCGCTGAGTATTAGCAGTGAAAGTGAAGGGTCTTTCGAATATGACATCTAAAATGGAGGTCCTATGTCATGGTAGGCATGGTTAGGAACCTTCACTCCTATGGCTTCGAGTCCTATGCATAGGTCACAATTTGTGGCATTTAACTTGAAGCTAGAGATGTCTCTGAGTGAAAGAATTCTCGAATGGGGCATAAAAGAACATGCAAACAACACAGTCTTTCATATATCAAGACTAAATATTGTAAGGAGTTCACAGAAATAATTCATTCCTTCTACTTGCACATCTAGATCAATTGTAATTTAATCATCAAAACATGCAGCAAGACTGGACACACATAAGAATTAAAAAGGTCTATCACAGTCAAGGATATAGAAATTTAAGGCAGGAGAGGACTTAGAAATAGCATCGACAGGTAATTAACACTGGAACCCTACCTAGAGACTAAACATAGTCTCCTCCAGTCCAAGGGGAGATCAGTGTATAAAACTGCAAAAACAATTGTAAATGCAAACTACAGTATAGAAAGATGACTCTAAATTAAATGATATGAAATGTTGGTAATATTCAGTTTTAGTGATACTGAAAGCTTCACGGTCATCATTGGGTCCTTAAACATTTGATTTGTACAGTAATGACTCGCATGTTTGCACAGTTTCTGTTTGTTGCAATAATTGCACAGATGTAAGACATAAGACACATTTCTATTCAGATTTATCTTTGTAGGATTGGTACATTATATAGTAATGTGCTTGATTCCTATTTGTTTTCAAAGTCAAGGTCACTGAAAGGGAAATTATTAAATTCCTTGTACAATTTCATATTATATTTTTCATTAAATTTCAATCTTTACTGTTCATAATGACCTGAAATCTGGGTTTACATTGCTTTTTAAGGACAAATATGGAAGGTTATGATCACGAAAAGTAAAATAACAAATTCCTTTGTGTACAAAATTTACATTTCTACTTGACATTTTGTATAAAGATCTGGCCTCCCATTCCTGTTCAAGTCAAATGTTAAAAGACAAGGTCACTGGAATTGAAACTCCAATGTTCAACTTAATATAAACTTTCAGGAATGTTTTTTTTACATGTCTGTTGCTTTTGAAGGTCTGGTCTCCGAAGGTAAATTCTTAATATATATAACTTTAAGTACATGTATGTGAGGTACCCAAGTTCAGTGACAAAGTCAGTTGCTCACTTTGGATCCTGCTTTGTGATGTTTGGAGGGTATATCCTGCTTTGTGAAGCCCTTGTTGCATGAAGGTTAATTTCTATTAAGTGAAGAGCTTATTATATATCTTTAACTGTATCACAGAATTTCATTGGTAAACTTGAGTGTTAAGTTTATTATTGATAGTTGGCTAAGATTTAAGAAACTGTAAGGTGCATGATATTTGGTATATACATTCTATATGTATTGAAAAAGGTAGTGGAACATTGCATGCATATACATGTATATTGGGGACTTTGGAACAACAGAATATCAACAACAAAAAATTTGACTTGACAGGATAACTGTTATAAGGAGAGCTGAAGTTATTGCCCTGGTGATGACCGTGTTCATTATAGACAGCAAGATTGAATTTATAATTATGTTTGCTTGAGATTTTAATTGATATTTAACTTTTTGACCTTGTAATCTTTCCATTAATACTTTTCAAAATCACAAACTGTGGCCATAATTTTGAACCTTGGGAGACTAGAATTCGATATTTAGCATATGAGTTGCATGTGACAAGTTCTCTTCAGATATACCAAAATCTTTAATCTCCTAAACATGATATTGAAATTTTGTCTTATTTTCAAAAACTTTGGCCAGGACATACACATTGCATACATGTTCCCATTGGAAATGTCTCTTCATTGATTTTTTGTCTTGACATTGGTATAGATTTATTCAGTTTTGCCCATTAAGGTAACTCCATACTCGCTTTATTATATTTTGTTTCCTTTTATTGGAGTTAAAACTATAAATGTATTATCAACTAAGATTTATAGGTTATCACCTATATATGTATGGGAGACTTACATAAACAGAATCATAGATCAACATCAGAAAATTGCAATTTTCCTTGTACATCATTATCAAAATTTGACAAAAACTGTTTTTAACGATATAATAGTATTCATAACAATTTCATGAAACTTTCTGAAAAAATAAAGGAAATCTATCGCATAATGGACTTGATAAAGAAATCTATAAACAAGAGTTGTTGCCCTTGGATTCAATCTGACTTGATATTTTATGATTTTTTGCAATAACTATTGGAAAAGACTCCCAAAACAAAATTTGTTAATGTATGCATAAATGTATAAAAATCATTGATTTTGCAAAATCTTATTATCTCACATGAGGGTGGGATTAAATCAATACAAGGTTATCACGTTTGAAATAAGGGTAAAAGTAGATTGGTCATTTTTATAATGAAAATGTTACTTGACACGCATCTTTCTGACAAAGCAGTCATTTAAATGAACTATCTCTGACAACTCTTATTTAAAGTTTTGAATTGCAAACCAATCAAATACTTAAAAGTATTCCTAGATTGAATTAAGCTATGTGTTTATACATGTAATATAAAATGATTGACTGTAAATGTGAATTTCTTCATATCTATGAGTGGTATATGCATGTGCATGAGAGAAAACAGTGTGGCCACCATGATAGTATATGAAATTGTGCACAATGATGCATTCTTCTGTAAAATTTCCTTGCAAGGTTTTCAAGAAAATTATTAACATATCCATTAACAATATGAAAATATCAAAGTGTTCCCAAATTGCAATCATTAGACTTTCTCCTCCTCCCATTAACAGTTTTTGTTGTGATACAGGTTCAGGGGTGTACTGGTAACCGATTAACTTCTGTTCCCAGAATAGACTATGGTTCATCATGCAGACATCTTATTATCAACAGAAAATGATGATGTACTAGATACTTGAATAAAATGATTATGAAATACATTGAACTTGTTGCTAATGTTTCTGTAAGGACATGTAGGAATGTTCAAGGCTTGGAAACCTTCATGCAGCTGTTTAGACACTGTTACTGGATTTCTGAGAAATTTAAGCAGATAGGGGAGGGGTTAATGTTAAAGGTTCTCAAAAAAATGAACCCACTCACAATTGGACCACCTTGAAGCTGGAAAAGTACATTATAGTATGTAAATGAGTATATTTTTTGTAAAGTATAAATGCATGAAATTTCTATATTGATTTTAATTACCCTAATTAGAGCATCAGGGATTCTGTTTCTCTGATTGGATATAAAAATTTGTTCTGTGGTGTACCTTTCAGTTCTTGAGAGATCTATTTTGGTTTTCACTATTGACCAACTAGAGGATAGCCTCAATCAAATTTCTTCGTTTCTCATAAATGTGCATAACGAGAATGACGTAATCCGTTATCAATAGAAGTAAAACAGCTATAATGGATGTGACAATGAACACGTGTTCTTTTTGTATCGAAATTATAGTATTCAAAAGTCCTATAGATTGATGACATCTGAACAGTTTCGCGGTATATATGTCCACTTTTTCCGGGGGGAGGGGGGTAATTACCAATACACAACACTCGTCGTCATTACACAGGCAAATCAAATGTGCCTCACGTGAATTTCATGTGAATCACTTTTCACGTGAAAGGTTCATGTGAATTTCACATGAACAGCTTTTCACGTGAGGCACATTTGCCTGTGCAGTCTCCGAATATTTCATTAGAAACACCCGGTGGTATAAAGACTTCTCACAGCCTGCTATTAGTGACAGAAAAACATCATTATGATGATAAAATTTTAATTATTAGTACTATTATTTATTATGATCCTCATAATTGCACTTTCTTAACTGCCAAACTGTTAAACACACTGTAGACAATGAATTTGCGTTTTAATAGCTCGGAAGCTCAGCGATTGGCCGAATCACGTCATGCATATTTATGAGAAACGAAATTGTCACGCAGAGAGCCGCGGGAAGAGGAGCATATGTTTCAGCCGTGGCTTGCGACAATGTGGCTAACGTAAACAAGAAACGAAGTGAAAATTTCTCACCTGAGGAGACACTGTTACTAGTGGAACAGGTTGAAGAAAATTTAAGTCTGAACGTTTAAACAGGTTGAAGAAAATTTAAAGCTGACATGAATTAATAAATATAGTACAATTGTATATGTCCGCCATATTTCTTTGCTAATCCGCCATATTAGTTGGATATTCTATTGTTATATGTATCAGGGTTCGCATGGTATATAAGGGGACGAGTTTTGCAACGCTTCACTTCACATCAGCATCTTCGATTTACCTGTGCGGGTAGCTTCGACAGGTAACACGTACATCTCCGATACTAATTTATAGGACAACAAGAAGAAATGAAATCACGTTTTGAAACACCATGCAGTGCTCAAAATTACAATAAACATATCGTACAGTAGTAAATCATTCTAAAAGCTTTGGATAAATAAATATAGAATGCCTTTTCTTTACGTGAATGTGCGTACATTTGCAATAAATATGTCAAAACTACAAAAACGCGGATAAATATTTCATCTATTATCAAGATCTATTGATGAAATGGAATAAGCAAAGGGTATAAAATCTATACCATTAACACTTACTTCAAGCAAAATGCAAATACATAAATGCTACTGTACGTATACAGAAGACATGGTCATGTATGCTCGCCATGAAAAAGCATCGAATGCGGATGACTATTTACCTGGGTCTACTCGTAATATCTGTAAAGGACTGAAAATGTACCTGACTTGTCGAAAATACTCAAAGTAGTAGTAAAACTCCCTTTATTAGCATAATCCATGAAACAAAACGGCACACTGCATTTGTATTCCAACAGTAAACAACATTGTCCATTGTACAGACTGCGACACACTTAGCCCGTGCCGATCAGCTATCTTCAATCAGGGGAAGTATCAGAGTAGAATATTTACCCTGTATTGTGCATGAATCCTTATACCGTATGATTTACTTGTCAGAGTATTGCAGATTTATAAATCAGGGAATCACTTAGGTACATAAATTGTTTGTGCAGAGATAATTTGCATATACATCACTGCACGAGTGTATTGGATGAGAGCGAGAGAGAGAGAGAGAGGGGGGGGGGGATTCAAACGATGAACTTGTAATAATCGCGTTCTTATTAAGACAAATGATATCGTTAATTCAATATAAGAGAACAGTAACTCAATATTGCTCTTATTAATTGATGATACAAATTTATTTGATTCATTTAAAGCACGCAATAATTAAACATATCTTTAACAGGGGTCGAAATTAACTTTTTCTTCCACAGGCTAATTTTAGCCTGTGGGTAAAAGATCCACAGGCTAAAATGAAAACCTACAAGCTAAAATAAAAATAATGAAGTAGTGCTCTTTTTTCATTTTTTTTTTTTTAAATCAATGATTTTCCCCACCATTACTGAGCCTAGTGGGTCAACAGGCTTCGTTTGGACAAAACACTAATTTACGTAAGTCATATCATGCAATGTTTAGGTCTCTTGACCATCGCACCTCTAATATTCACAACCTGTTTACTGCAGGTATAGATCCAATGTCTTCCAATTTCATGCCACGTCAGGGTTGTCACGAGTAATTTTTCAAAGTGAATCCCAGACTCGTGGTTTATAAGCAGCACGATCACGAGTCCCATGATTTTTTTGTTTTTTTTTTGTTTTGGGTAATCGCCTACACGGTGAGCAGTGCACTCGTGCCGTGACTACAACCCGACCTCAATATGAAAATGAATTAATGTAGATAGAAAATTCTGATTAAATTAACTACCAGAAGACTTGAATTCCAAGTATGAGCTTTTTGTTATTCATTTATCTAACAAGAAATCGGAATTTATGTTTTACCAAGTCAATTTAATCACCCCTATAAGTAAATAGGTCTATATTTTTCATTATAATGCGATGTCCGACCTCTAAAGCATTTGTTTGACGCCGAGTTTCTTAAAAAATCATAAAAGAAAATCCGGATAGAAACGGTTGTTGAAATCATTCGTTCATGTAAGCGTTTGTATGATTTTGAGTGCAAGTTTAAGAAAAGCGAATGGCGCATCGCGGCTTAAAACGGATACGATACGATCATGGTTTGTAAATCCCCACTCGCTAAGATTTGCGAGTGTCCACTATTTTTACTCGCTATTTTTCAAATCTACTCGCAATTTGCGAGTATTTCTCGCTAATTTCGAGCCCTGCTTTAAATAATGTTATTTTCAATTACTTCATTTTATGCTAATTCGGCGCTCAATAAATCTTATATATCGATGCCATTTTGCTTTATTACATTCTGCGTTGAACTCGACGCAAATTGTAATAATGCAAAATATAATAATTGAGTTTATCATATGCGTAGTTATCAAGCACATATAATTTTATTTTTTATTTAAACATATTTTATTGAGAAACTCAACAGGATTGGGCAACAGGCATAGCCTATGTAGGCTCTCTCCCAAATACAAAGGTCAAGTACAAAGGTACATAGAATCAAGGGGAGGGGACAAGAGTGTCTGTCCCCCACCTTTGATAACAATATCCATTTTTTTGTTTCTTTGTTTTTTGGTTTTTTTTTTATGTTTTCCGCCACACTCAACAATTTTTCAGTTATCTGGTGGCGCCCAGTTTTTGTTGGTGGAAGAGAGAAACCAGATACAATGTACCTGGGAAGAGACCACCAACCTTCCGAAAGTAAACTGGGAAACTTTCTCACTTACCGGGTTTCGAACCCGCGCCGACAGAAGTGAGAGGCCGTTATTTTGTAATGCAAGTAAAAATTATATTGGGTGACACCCCCCCCCCCCCCCCCCCCGAAACTTGACCCCAGCTTGAAAGTTCTGCTATAATAGTAGAAGACACACACCACCACCAATTAAGAAAATGAAGATATTATGAGGCACTAATAGTAAATGACTCTAACCACCCCATCCCACCCCCAGCGATGGAAGAAAATGAAGTCCAGGGGGAAATTATTGAGGCAGTCAAAGTAAAAGATTCTTTTAACCCTTCACCCCCACATTAGGACTTTGAATATCGGATGAAACATCTTGGTTTGTTTGGGTCTTTTGTTCTATTTTATTGCTGTTATCGTTCATCTTTTTTAATTATTATTTTGAATGGCAAGAAATTTTGAAGAAGCCAATTTTCCATCCTGTTGTACCCCCCCCCCCCCCTGAAAAATGACGATACATGTCTGGTTATTACATGTACATTTTACTTTTCAACACATACATGCATACTAATTGTATGGTGTAGAATTGCACCCTTTATCAAGTTTTCCTTCATTTACACAGTGTAAGGAATGGTAAACCAAAATTACAAAACAAAATGCATAAAGGCCAAGATAGTTTTAAGCGTAGGAACTTCATTCACGAATACATAAATACATGTATTCAGAAAAATCGCATGCATGCATTGCAGGACTATAGCATATGTGTGTTTTAACGTTTCCATAATGATTAATTTCATTTCGTAGATCTGACGCAATGGATATATTCTGAAAATAGACATACCGCTGTACGTCGAAATTTCGAATTCAAATGTATTCGATAAGATGTTAGTATTCATAAATCAGTAAAATTCGTGTTGAGGTTTTATTTGATATGATACAGTGTCAATCTACTGTAATGCATTAGTAGGATATGCAAAAGGCAAGAGTATAAACATTTTCTAGTGTCGATATCTATATAATCACGAAAAAACATGATATAATTTATATCCGGATTCATATGCCGATTTAGATATCAATAAGCTGCATAGTTTGGGGGAGGGGTTTTTAATGAGTCTTGTGAAATCAAAAGAAGGAACCCCACATTTGCATTCAAACTAGATGTACTTCAAAATGAATTCATTTCTGCTCTGACTGAAAACATGATTCTAAATCCGGGAACGAATCTTGCATACAAAATAATTAATAGGGGAACACATAAATTCGAGCTCCTTTGGAATTTAATGAAATGCAGGAATGCACCTTTCTTTCATCACGAATTGATATGTTGTTTCAGGCACGTATACAGGGGGTTGGGATGGGCAGGGAGGCTGGGCTAGTCTGTTCTCCCCACTTTTTTGACAATTTACTTTTTTTCGTTATTCTAGCATACAAAATCAGTATTTTCTACATACAGTTTAAACTGATTTTTTTTTTTTAAATTTGTAATGAATTCAATTATAAGCATCAACTCCTGTAAGTTTTTAATATATTGTCAATAACAAATTTTTAAATAGCTGGAATTTTTTAATGCTTGTAAGCTTACCATTATATCAGTGATCAATTTTTTTTCCTTCTGTGAAATGGTATATTGTACATCGAAGTAGGACTCTCTCTCTCTCTCTCTCTCTCTCTCTCTCTCTCCTGTTCAATCAATGAATATGGTCACACAGGGACCGTAAATAATTATGTGGTTCCCAAAGAAACAATAAAACTATACTTTCGTTTATACATTTCCTTTTATATGTGTCTTTGTGTAATCAACTGTTTATTATGGATTGCAAATGTAATACCCGCATTTTTAAACAGATGTATATTTTCGATCATTATTCCCTTATTTGTATATCCAAATTTGTATATGATCATCGATAAATTTTGAATTGAGCACGCAATATATCCAACCAGATGCTCAGTGTATATGATTAGATTCCCGATCCATAAACTGCAAAACCTCGACCAGACAAGCATTCAATACAAGAAAATTTTTCGACTCTGACATCTCCTCTGATTGAAGACACCCTATTTGACACGGGTGAAGTGGGTCGCAGTCTGTATAATGGAAGAACAACGTGTTGTAAAGTTCTAACGAGATACAAATGGAGTTTATCATTTTGTTTCGTGGATTTATCAGAATAAAGAGAATCTAATATTTTCGGTAAGTGCACATCTCCGATACCTGTTGAATAGACGTCCGTATTTGATACGGTTTTTATTTTTGGCGAATATGCCATGTGCATTACATATTATGCATATGGCATGGACCTGTATTTTGCAAGAATTGATATAAATAATATATTTTATGCTCTTTGCTTATTCCATTCTATCAGTATGTAATTGGCAAATGATTTCTCTGCATTTATTTCATAAGAAACTGCAAATACTTGCATGCACTTGCAAGTATGCAAGAAAAGCTTTTCTTTTGCATTTTTTCCCCTAAATTATCTAAACTTTCGGAATGTTGCATTGGTAAACAATAAATATTTTGTAATTTTGAGCAAAGCATAATGTTTTAAAATGTGATTTTATTTGTTTCGCATTCCCTATATATTACAATCGGAGATGTGCACTGGTCGAGTCCACCTAGAGAAATCACCCAGGTGTGACAATCACATTTGGGGTATATACGGGTAGAGTAAATTAGGCTACCTGAAAGAAATATGGCGGATAAGATGAGAAAGGTGTACGTATTTATTAATTCATGTCAGCTTTAAGTCTGCTTAAGTCAACGTTTAAACCAACCAGGTGACTAATGCTAAAAAGGCTGCTGTGTGGCGACAGATTACAGACGCTGTCAATTCCAGGGGGTCGGAGGGGTAGTGGGATCGATAGAGCAGGTGAAGGAGAAATATAGGAAGGCAAACGGGGAGAAACATCTCCAGAAGGCTTACCGTGTTAAAACCGGAGGCGGTCCGCCTCCTCAGCCGATTGATCTTCATATTCAGAGGACAATGGTCAGGAAGGCACTTTTACATTGAGATTCTGGTTTGATCATATTTTTGAGAAGGGAACAAAAGCAGAATTTTGTACTGGATCTTTTGGATGTAGGAGCATTAGGTCAACTGACTTGATTGACCTTTTTGTCGGCTGCTTTTCTGTGCTAAGTAATGGCTGCGGACAACGTCACAATACATATTTTCAGAATGCTGCTATAACGGTATTCTCTGCGTCACATCCATGTTTTCACTGTGTGTGTGTGTGTGTGTATATATATATATATATATATATATATATATATATATATATATATATATATATTTGTTGCATGATAGTGAGGGAGTTAAATTTAAGAAAAATGCCTGAGGCTGCCCAATGGGTGAAATATGATGTTAGAAAGGGAGATATGAAGTTTTATCATCCCTGGCACGTGAATGTCTAAACCAATCAGATTACGTGTTGCATAGAATTATCATAAATATATTTGAATATATATTGCAAAAAATGATACGAAAGCCAATTAAGATCACTTAAAAACAAAATATGTTTCGAAATGTGTAATGCGAATCAAAGGCGATATAGCGCAAAATAAAGATATAACACGAAGCAAATACGTCGTAACGCGAAAGAAAGGCGTTATTTACGCGAAAAAAAAAAGCGTAATGATGCGAATCAATGGCGTAATAACGGGTATTAAAAACACGCTCACACTCCTTTCGGAGCTAGCGTAATAACGCGATTCAAAAGGCAAAAGAACGCATTTGAAAGGAAGTGAAAACATGTAATAACGCTGAAAAAGCGTTATGACGCGAATCAAATGGCGTTATTGCGCCTTTGAAAAGCATTTTAAACGCAAAGTGAAAAGGCGTAATAACGCAAAAATGCAGACAAGATAGATAATCCCACAGGACTATCGTTTTCCGCCTTCAGTAGGGGGCTGTAGGGGTACCACCTGGGGTTTCCCGAGGGTAAAACTACTTCAGACATCTCTAATGATTGAATATGGAGTCATCGAATGAAACAAAACTGATAAAGGGATATAGAACAATGAAGTCAAACATATAGAACCCTTGAAAGGGGTCACATAGTCATTTAAGGGTAATTGACAGGGGCGGATCCAGGAATTGTGGTTACGGGGGGCGCCACTTTATGAGGCAGTGGGGCCAGGGCGAAGCTCTGGTGGGTCCAGTGGGCGAAGCCCTCGGAAGCTCCTAGATTTTATGGGGCTTGAAATATTTCTCCTTTTAAGTCATTTGTTCTATTTTCTATCATTTCAATCAGGTGAAATTAATAAAATGACCAAAATTTTGAGAGGTTTTTGGAAAAAATTAAGTTCTCCCAATAAAGTAATTCAAGAAATCAAAAAATTTTGTCATTTATTTTTCCGGGAGTGGAAGAAATTATTGCTTCTTTTATCGTTTAGTACATTTTCCGAAACAAGATACCGCGATTTACCTTAAATTTGAAAATTTTAAGGGGGGGGTGGGTGGGCGCCGGCTGCGCCCCCTCTAAATCTGCCACTGATTGAGCTTAACTGAAAGTACCCAATTTTATATAATGTAGGTCATATTGAAGGTTAATAGCAAATTAATTGTTGAAGAGTCAACAAACGGAGTATTTAGGCAAGATAGGGAACCCCTAGGAAGATCGTTTTCTGCCTTCACCTTTTCAATGTAGAAATGCTATTATCGCTAAAATTTCTTTGTTGCTAAATATGGCTTTATTAATCGTTTGTATCGAACATTCTGCACAATATACTATAATATTCAACGTACACTGTTTATATACCTTGTCATTCGCATTGTTACGCCGTCCTCTCGCGTTATAACACCTTCAGAATCCGCGTTAATACGCCTTTGTATCACATTATTACGCCTTTAATTTGCATTAATACGCCTTTGATTCGCATTATCACGCCTTTCTTTCTCCTCATTACGCCTTTGATTCGCGTTATTACGCTTTTTTAGGTCAACTGAGTAAACTCCGGTGACCTATTGCAATTGGTTTTCGTCCGTCGTGCGTTAACATATTGAACATTTTTAACTTCTTAATAACTGCGTGTCCAATTCTTTTCAAATTTGGTATTAAGCATCATTGGGACAAGGGGGGCATAAATTGTAAATTTCAGGACTCCAACACCCCTAGGGGCGGGGCAAAAACTGCCCAAAATTGACCAATTTTCAAAAAAAAAATTCAAGAACCACACACATGTAAGAAAAACTAAATGTATAGTGATGTAGAGCAGGAAGGCTCTACCAAAATTGTAAATTTCATGATCCCCGGGGTAGGGGTTCTGACCCCAAGTTGGGGCCAAACTTGTTCATGTGTAAAACATTTAAATAACATTTTCTTTAGTGCTATTGATACTAAATTGAAACTAAATGGATAGAGCAGTTAGTCTTTTACCAAAATTTCCCCAGAGTAAGGGTTTTGACCCCAGGGTGGGGCCAAACTTAGTATATATAGTATTTATGTGTAAGTTTGCTGATTCTGTATGAAATCTAAATGCATACTTAGAAATAGCAGAAAAGTATGTACAAAAAAATGGTAAATTTCACAACCCAGGCCTGGATTATGACTTTAGGATGAGTCCAAATTAGTCATATATTTTGATGTTTTAATGTTTAAATTTTTTCTAGATTTCATAGCCCATGGATACTTTTTCATTAGTATTCAGGAGCCCGATAAGGCCTATGGGCTTCTTGTTTCGCGTTAATACGCCATTTCAATCCGGGTCAATATATATGCACTTATTTTGCATTGCGCATTTGTTTTGCGTTATACTTTTCATTTGCGTTAATGACGCCTTTGCTTCGCGTTATTATGCCTCTATGTTGTGTTATAAAGCATCATTACACCTTTAGAAATATTTTTGTTTTAGAAGTGATCCTAATCGGTTTTCTTATAGAATGGAGCTAATAAACTGGTTTGGGGCAGATAAAAACCGGCAATGAACTGTTATTAGGCTAGTAGCTGCTCCAGGAAATCCATGTAGGGTAGATAAAAGCTGACATGAAATCTTAAATGTTTTACCCACCTTATTTCTTTCAGATAGTCTGTTTTACTTTACCCTTATTATATCCCAATTGGTACACTTTACTGATTTTCTAGCTCGACTCAACCGGTGCTCATTCGATAGAAAAATACCGGGAATGAGAGAGAAATAGAATCATGTTGTAAAACTTGCGCAGTGCCCAAAATTTCAATTAAGATATCGTAAATTAGTTAAACATTCTGGAAGTTTTAGATAGTATAAAATGAGTAATATTTCGGCAAATGTAAAAGTATATCAGATCTCCGACTTGTTTCAGGATCACCCCAGGTAATATCGTCCGCATTCGATGCGTTCTCATGGCGTGTATGAATGCCAAGAACAGTACTTCAGTAGTATTTATGCATTTTGCTAAAAGTGGATGTGAAATTATTAAATGAATGATATAATGGTTATTCCATTCTATCAATAGATAATTAGTAAACGATTTCTCCATATCTTTATTACATAATTTTGACATGTTTACTGTAAATAATTGCAGACACGGTACATGCATGAAAATTATATTTTTCTACTTAATCATCCCAAAACAGAATGCTTTACTAATTTACGATGGTTTTATTGTGATCTTGTGCACCGCGTGGTGTTTTTATGATTTATTTGTTTCCTATATCCTGTACTTTACTTTTGGAGGTGCATGTCGAGGCTATCCTCACAGGTAAATTGGAAATCTTGATGTGAAGAACTCGTCCTCTTGTATACACGTATACCATGTAAATCCATGTACACGCAACATAGAATATTCAACTGACACACACACATAGGATTGATTGAATATTGTTTAACGCCCCTCTCGAGAATATTTCACTCATATGAAAACGTCACCACTGCCGGTGAAGGGTTGCAAAATTTGGGCCTAAGCTCGGCGCTTATGGCCATTGAGCAGGGAGGGATCTTTATCGTGCAACACCTACTGTGACACGGGACGTCGATTTTTGCGGTCTTTTCCGAAGGACCGCCCAATTTAGTCACCCCTTACGACAAGCAAGGAGGTACTGAGGACCTATTCTAACCCGAATCCCCACGGGATTATATATATATATATATATATATATATATATATATATATATGGATTCCACTTGCGCTGAACATGGTATCCAACTATTAAAGCTGACATGAATTCATATATATATATATATATATATATATATATATATATATATATATTAATGTCCGCTTTAATAGTTGGATACCATGCTCCGCGCAAGCATACACGGACCCCTGGACACACTGAGGTGCCTAGAAGGAGCAAGCATCGCCTGTCGATCGGTCACGTCCGATCTTGATAAGGTAAATGGGTAATCCGTAGTCAAATTAGTATGTAAAGAACGATCCAACAATTGGTATGAAACACGTCATACAGTATTCATTTGACCCAATAACAGGTTGTCAAGGGCGTCGACAAAGGGGCGGCGGTCGCCACCCTAATACTTCTGCAAAAATTAAAAACGAATTGCAAAGAATTTGTAAAGGCGATATCTGCTCATTGGATCAAGGGAAGTGTGCTGTTATTGAAACGACAGTACCTGTACCTGACCCACGTGTAAACAATAAACATAGAGGCGACAGGTACTTAGAACATTTCGGCAGTCGCTAACGACTGTGAGTCAGCACGGAATGGACAGAGATTCATATTGGACACTTAACGTACAAAAAAAAAAAACAACAACAAAAAACCAATGTATCTGATTTAATGAGACTTTTTGAATAGTTATCTGCCATTCGTAAAAATAAGAAAAATCTAATTTACTACAAATCTTTGTGGAAAATCATTAATTTCATTTTATATTTTCATAAAGAGAAAGTGTATGTAACTTTTCACCATGAGGTTTGTATGAAAATATAATTTTTTGGATAAAATATGCTCGTCCCATAGACTTCAATATAAAAGTCTAGATGAAATAAATCAAACAGAAATTAAAATTTTCTTAATTCCTATACAATGTAGTGGATTTTTAGCTCACCTGAGCTGAAAGCTCAAGTGATCTTTTCTGATCACCCGTATTCCGGCGTCCGTCCGTCTGTCCGTCCGTCCGTCTGTAAACTTTTCACATTTTCAACTTCTTCTCAACAACCACTGGGCCAATTTCAACCAAAGTTGGCACAAAACATCCTTAGGTAAAGGGAATTCTAAATTGTTAAAATAAAGGGCCAGGCCACCTTCCAAGGGGAGATAATCAAGAAAAGGTAAAAATAGGGTAGGGTCATTAAAAAATCTTCTTCTCAAGAACCACTGGGCCAGAAAAGATGAAATTTATAGATAAGCTTTATTAGGTAGTGCATATTCTAAATTGTTAAAATCATAGCCCCCGGGGTTCGAATGGGGCCACAATAGGGGATCAAAGTTTTACATACAAATATATAGGGAAAATCTTTAAAAATCTTCTTCTCAAGAACCACTGAGCCAGAAAAGCTGAGATTTATATGAAAACTTCCTGATATAGTACAGATTCTAAATTGTTAAAATCACGGCCCCCGGGGATCGGATGGGGCCACAATAGGCGGTCAAAGTTGGTGTTTTTTTTTCGTTTTTTTGTTTTGTTGTTGTTTTTTTTTGGTTTTTTTTTTTTGATATAGTGCAGATTCAAGTTTGTTAAAATCATGGACCCCGGGGATTGGATGGGGCCTCAAGGGGGGCATCAGAGTTTTACATACAAATTTATAGGAAAAATCTTTTAAAATCTTCTTCTCAAGAACCACTGAGCCAGAAAAGCTGAGGTTTATATGAAAGCTTCCTGATATAGTGCAGATTATAAATTGTTAAGATCATGGCCCCCGGGGGTCGGATGGGGCCACAATAGGGGGTCAAAGTTTTACATACAAATATATAGGAAAAATCTTCTTCCCAGAACCACTACGCCAGAAAAGCTGAGATTTATATGAAAGCTTTCTCATATAGTGCAGATTCAGGTTTGTTAAAACCATGCCCCCCTGAGGTAGGATGGGGCCACAATAGGGGATCAAAGTTTTACATACAAATATATAGGAAAAATCTTTAAAAATCTTCTTCTCAAGAACCATTGGACCAAAGAAGTTCACATTTACATGAAAGCTTTCTGACATAGTGTAGATTCAAGTTTGCAAAAACTATGGCCTCCGGGGGTAGGTTTGGGGCCATAATAGGGACTACGGTTTTACATGCAAATATATATGGAAAATCTTCTGATATGGACCAAGGTGACTCAGGTGAGCTATGTGGCCCATGGGCCTCTTGTTTTAAATTTGATGAACCTTTCAAAATGCTACCATGAACACAAAAGTCCCACCATCCATTTACTAGATATGAAATATGGTCGTTATACATTGAATATCTAAGTCAAAACACAGGGATACCATATATTATAGGGTTACTGAATCAGTTGAAAGATAAATTATTTTTTAAAAAAATCCTGGCTAATATTTTGTAATGCATTGATGCAAAAATTTCGTACTTGATAAGATTTGAAACAAACAAACAACCAACAATTTAAAAGTCGGCTGCCATTGAGGTACTGACAAAGTATTGAAGGGGCTAGATATGCTTTGCAAAAGAAGGATGGACAACTTTGTTATGTTTTCTTTCAATAACATCCATCGAAGATTGATTAAGAAAAAACTTGGAAGGATATACAATTCTTACAATGAAGACGATTTCCAATCTTACTATTAACATATTGCGTTGGGGAGGGTCTTAGAATGCAACTAGCTACAATAATGGAGCCCTCCCCAACCTTTTTTAATTTTTGGGGGAGAGGGCTACAACTCCTTAGAATATCTGTAATGGTGCAGAAGTGGGGGTGATTATATTCCAATTTCTCTATTCAATTTGTGCGCCATGTTTGATGGAGCTTCCGGTCAAGTTATTTGCATATGGCGAGTACGGAGGAGAAAGCGATTTTGTCGGTATTGAAAAGGATTAAATTTGATATCAAGTTCAAAACCGAACAGCAGAGTGCAAATTGTTTCAGCCACCACATGATTTTCCTTCCTTTGTCGGAATGGCTCGAGTAAAGTACATTTACGCGTTGATTGTCAATGTGTAGGTTTTTCCAGTAGATCCACCTACGAGATCTCGCGATAACAAGCAAGGCGGAGCAGATGAAGAACTTTGCATGTTGTACATGCTAATCAATGAAAAACACCTTTATTAGGCATATCCAAGCGCAAACTTGGCACTTTTTTGTGTGTAAACAACATTGGAGATAAATACACGAAGCTTGTTACAAGTTATTCATAAGATTATTTTGCACCATTACGAAGATCCTATGGAAATGTAGCCCCCTCCCGAAAACGTCTGATTTTTAAAAAAAAAATGGAAAAGCTAAGTATGCAACATACAGGTACATATAGATATTTTAAATCTCGCAAAATTATAGTAAAAAGTGACAATATTATAGAAGTGAGACTGCATGTAACATCCTGTTGTAATCACGGGCACTGGAAGTTAATGTAAATATGTAGTATGTGCATGTATAAAAAAGGAAGGGTAGGACACTCTTTTTGAGGCAAATTCGGGTTTGGGTTATTGTGGGCGTTTTTCAAACGGCCTGACGCGATGAATCGTTCACATATACCTTACTTTCAATATATGTACGGTTTCTTTCCGTTCCAATGCCGTTCATTCGAAGAAAAATATGTTTTTACACCTCCAAGTGCCTAAGAATTTCGCTAGACTGTCTTACTTCCGGTTTAATCGCACTGAATCGAAAGGTAAGTTCTGATAGGTCAATAATAAAATTTAAGTCTGAATTGACACACGTTATCTAATCCATAAATACATATGTAGAGAAAATAATTCTCAGGATTATTACTTCATGATGGTGTTAGAGACTAGTGGTTAAGTACATGAGCCATGTTTGTTTTTATAGTTCAAATATTCTTATCATTATTTCACAACCAATAAGAATATGACATAAACTTATAAATGTTTATCACATTGACCAATCAGAACTTACCTTTCGATTCAGTGCGATTAAACCAAGTATGGAGGCGAAAGCTATTTCGTCAGTATTGAAAAGGTTTGAATTTAATATCAAGTTAAAAACCGAACAGCAGAGTGTAAATTCTTTCTGCAACAATATGATTTTCCTTTCTTTGTAGAAGTGGCTCGAGTAACTACATTTTCGCGCTGATTGTCAATGTTTAGGGTTGTCATTAGATCCACCTACGAGATCTCGCGATAACAAGCATGGCGGAGCAGACGAAGAATTTTGCATGCTGTACATTATATTTAATGAAAAACACCTTTATTAGACATGCCCGAGCACAAAGTTGGTACTCCTTTTGGTGTAAACAACATTTGGGACTAATACACAGAGTTTATTATCGGTTATTCATAAAATTATTTTGCACCATTACGGAGATCCTATGGAATTGCAACCCTATCCCGAAAACGTCAGAATAAAAAAAATTGGATAGGGCTACATTATTGCAGCTAGTAGGTATGTAGAGATACGATGTATCAGTAACTAGATAAAACAGACTATAGGAACTCTTCAATTCCAGGAGATAAAATATTGTGCCATGGAAATCTTCATTTGAACGGAAAATGTAGTGCCTGTTTTCATTTTGGGATTTTTATACCTAAATGGTAGGTAATACAGCATTAATAGTGATAGAGAGTTAGTTTAACAGTCAAATCACTTATTTGAAGCGAACAGCAGTATCACCTAAGTGCACATTAATTGCTAGAACTCGCTGAAGCTGAAAGTAAATTTCCAGACATGAATTATCTGCTCCGAGATTCGGTGAAGGCGTCAGTCCAAATATTCAGCCAAGCCGAATCTCAACCGAGATTAAATCCTCCTAGGCACCTGATCCCACCTCTGGTATACCCAGGGGTCCGTGTTTGCCCAACCTCTATTTTGTATTCCATATAGGTGTTATGAGATTAACCACCGTTCGTTATCTTCACCTTTCATATATAAGAGCATGGACATCCAACAACACCCTACTTTCTTAAAGTGTCGGATCTGAAATGATACAAGGCCAATAAAAAATTTAAAGAAGCACTGAAAAGGCCACGAAACTGTTAGTTATTTCACAGGTATCTGAATTTTAATAAATGAATATAAATAGAAGAAAAAAATTTCTACATATAAATACACCAAGTGTGCAGCGACATTTTGACCTCTTCCTCGATTTGGGTCCGATTTTATTACTAGATTCGCCGAAACAAACCTATTTTCTGGCACGGTGAAGCTCAGAAATGAGTTTCTCTCCAAGGCCTGATCACCATGCCGTGACGTCACGAAACCACACCTCCACACCACCACTCCAGGGATTTCTCAATAATGATGCGCATTGTAGCGATGTGGTCTGTGGAGGATCTATTTTTCTGAAAGCCTGCCTGCTCGTCCTGGAGTGTCTTGTTCAGTGCTGTCTTCAGATAATTTTCGCCAGTATACAGGGATATACAGCAGCATGACCCTCTCCAGTTGATGCAGAATGACAGGTTCCATTTTATCTGCCCGATTCAAGAGGTGACTTTTTCAGTCTTCTGACATTTTTTTGCTTCCAGATCTTGTGTAGGAGTGAGTGTAGCATGTCATTTGAAGTTTGGATGTCTGCTTTTAGTACTTCAGGTGGCATGCCTCACTTCAAATTTATTGTAACATGCTAAATTTATATTTTTCACGCATGCCATAAATATTGAATATGAATCATCTGTTTGATGCTATATATTGTATATGAATCAGCTGTTTGATGCTATATATTGTATATAAATCAGCTGTTTGATGCTATATATTGTATATGAATCAGCTGTTTGATACTATATATTGTATATAAATCAGCTGTTTGATGCTATATATTGTATATGAATCAGTTGTTTGATGCTATATGGAAGTCTCTGTGCACTGTTGTAAAATGGTGATGAAATTCAAATATATAAACTAGATACTGTCATAAGACAGTAATACCCGCACACAAGTGTTTGCCTTTAAATACTATTATACTCTTCGTCATATTGGTGTTACTGGCAAAGAAGCCACAATCGTTATTTTATAATTAATTAATGCATAAATTGTAAGAGGAGTTCTGGGAACCAAGGTTTTTTTTGTACAAAAATCATCATTTTCGACCCCCATTTGGCCCCCAGGGCAAAAATAAAAATTCCAAAACCTTATTGCTCATCTACGGGACACCAGCAACCAGTTTCCTAAAGATTATTAGGATACTGCTTAAAACGTAAAAAGAGTTCTGGGGACCTGAGTGTTCTTTTGTGCAAAAATGTCATTTTTCAACCCTCATTTGACCCCAGGGGTGAAAATAAAAATTCCAAAACCTTTTTGCACATCTACAGGACACCAGCAATCATTTTCCAAAAGATTATTAGGCTACTATGTAAAATGTAAGAGGAATTCTGGGAACCAGGGTTTTTTTGGTACAAAATCATCATTTTTCGACCCCAATTTGATCCCTAGGGTGAAAATGAAGATTCCAAAACCTTATTGCACATCTACAGGACACCAGCAATCATTTTCCAAAAGATTATTAGGCTACTGTGTAAATTGTAAAAGGAGTTCTGGGAACCAGGGTTGTGTTAAAAAGCATCATTTACGACCCCCATTTGGCCCCCAGGGTGAAAATGAAAATTCCGAAACCTTATTGCACATCTTCCAAAAGATGATTGGGCTACTGTATGAAATGTAGGAGGAGTTCTGGGAACCAGGTTTTTGTTGGAAAAAAAACCGTCATTGTTTTACCCTCGTTTTGCCCCCAGGGTAAAATTGAATATTCTAAAACCTTATCATATATCTACAGTACACCACCTATCATATTCCAAAAGATCAATTGGTTACCACTTGAAATAAAAGAGCAGTTTGAGGAAGAAGAAAGTGTGACAGACGGACGGACCAGGGTAACAACAATATATCCGAACTTTCTTTAGAAAGTGCGGGTATAATAAATACAAACGTAACATCACTTGAGTGACTTGATGGCTTTGTAGACCAGGTTAGCTGGGTGGTTGTTTTTTTTTTTTTTTAGAGAGGGTCCTTGAGATCTCGAACAGTATCTTCATGTTTCCTTGATCCGCAGAAATCACTCTGTTTGCCTGCGCAATGGTGCACGGGATTTGTAGAAAGTAAAGGCCACTGGGAGAAAGTCTTAAGTTAGTTGGACAGTCCTGGCTTCATTGCACGAGTAATATCCCGTGGGTCTCTCATTTCTCTGTCTCGCCTCTTGTTTCTCTGTCATGTTTCCTGAAAGTTGAATTTTAACCGTACCCTCATAAACAAAAGCTGAGGTTTTAGTTCTTCCGCCCAACCATAACTTTAATTTTTTTTCAACTATTGCTACATAAAAATTGATAATGGTTTCAGTTTCTAAAAGACAAAACCAACCAACAAAAATCGTATTTTGCAACTGATCTAGATGAATTCTTGAATGTTTGTCTTTCATATACATGTATATCATTATGATACAGAATCCACACATTTTAGTCCCTTTGCTTTAACATTTCCATTTTTGTTCCTTCTTCACTTCATTCCAAAGTCTTCCCGTTGGGATCCGGGTTAGAATAGGTCCTCAGTACCCCTTGCTTGTCGTAAGAAGCTACTAAATGGGACGGTTCTTCGGGTGAGAACTAAAAAACCTAGGCCGTGTCACAGCAAATGTGGCACGATCAAGTTCTCTCCCTACTCAAAGGCCATAAGCGCCAAGCATAAGACTAAATTTTGCAGCACTTCACCGTCAATGGTAACGTCTCCATATGAGTGATTTTTTTGGTCTTACTTGTGTATAGGGATTAGCGACTCTGTAAATTTTGTTTTCTGTGTGTATAGGGATTAGCGATTCTGTAGATTTTATTTTCTGTGTGTATAGGGATTAGCGATTCTGTAGATTTTATTTTCTGTGTGTATAGGGATTAGCGATTCTGTAGATTGTGTTTCCTGTGTGTATTGGGATTAAGGCCCTTTTATACTGAGCGCGAACACGAACGCGACAGCGAACACGACCGCGAACGCGGCGTTCGCATTGGATTGCTTAACTTCATTTTAAATGATGTTGTTTATACTGACGGCGAACGCGGCCGAATTCATGTCCGCGCGGAACACCGCGGAGATAGCCTCCAGAGCGAATTTTTGGGAAAAGACCGCGCGAACAATTTTCATTAGCCAATCAGAATGTGAGGTCAAAAATCATACTTGTCTGTGACAATTCAGGCTTCATCATGCCAGGTGACAGAACAGAACAACTCATTCTCTTAATCGAGGAACATCCAATTATTTATGATATAAATGAAGATATGTAGCTCGCCATGGCCAAAACATAAATGACCTCGTGTCATCTGCGAATTTCCACGAGTATTACCGCTTTCAATACGAACAATGAATCGCGCGGAAAGTCGCGTGAAAACTCGCAGTGGTCGCGTTCGCGTTCGCGCTCAGTATAAAAGAGCCTTTAGCGATTCTGTAGATTTTGTCTTCTGTGTGTATAGGGATTAGCGATTCTGTAGATTTTATTTTCTGTGTGGATAGGGATTATCGATTCTGTAGATTTTGTTTTCTGTGTGTATAGGGATTAGCGATTCTGTAGATTTTACTTTCTGTGTGTATAGGGATTAGCGATTCTGTAGATTTGTTTTCTGTGTGTATAGGGATTAACGATTCTGTATATTTTGTCTTCTGTGGTTATAGGGATTAGCGATTCTGTAGATTTTGTCTTCTGTGTGTATAGGGATTAGCGATTCTGTAGATTTTATTTTCTGTGTGTATAGGGATTAGCGATTCTGTAAATCTTATTTTCAGTTTGTATTGGGATTAGCGACTCTGTAGATTTTGTTTTCTGTGTGTATAGGGATTAGTGATTCTGTAGATTTTGTCTTCTGTGTGTATAGGGATTAGCGATTCTGTAGATTTTATTATCTGTGTGTATAGGGATGAGCGATTCTGTAGATTTTATTTTCAGTGTGTATAGGGATTAGCGACTCTGTAGATTTTATTTTCTGTGTGTATAAGGATTAGCGATTCTGTAGATTTTATTTTCTGTGTGTATAGGGATTAGCGATTCTGTAGATTTTATATCTGTGTGTATAGGGATTAGCGATTCTGTAGATTTTCTCTTCTGTGTGTATAGGGATTAGCGATTCTGTAGATTTTATTTTCTGTGTGTATAGGAATTGGCGATTCTGTAGGTTATGTCTTGTGTGTATAGGAATTAACAATTCTGTAAACTGTGAAAGAATATATTGAATTTTTGATGATAGGGATTTCTGATTGGTAGGTCTATGAGTAAGTTAATGCTAGAAATAACATTATTGCTTTCCTACAATAGCAGTCGGTTATATCATTTAGTTTTTTCATTTGAATTGCTTTTATGATCGAAGATATTAGTGTGTCCTAAGTTTAGTGTTTTGTAATGGTGGGTCTGTAGCTCTCTGGTAAAGAGATGCAGTTTTGCAGCGTCTTTATTATAGTCAATACAAGAACAACAACAGGTGTGTTTACGAAGCTATCATAAGCCTAAGATATATCCTAAGTCTGTCTTAGGACACAGCTTAGTCCTAAGTCAGTTTCTGGAAATCTTCCTAAATCTAAAGCCTCGCCATGAGTTCTACCTATAACTTTAGAACAGCAGAAAACTTGTCCCAAGATCATTCTTGCTTATGATAACAAAATAAGGACACTAATCACAAAACTTTTATGGTGGCATATCTCTGCCATCAATTGTCAGATAATTATGTCCACTTGTCAGATCTTTATGTCGACTTGTCATATATTAATGTCAACTTGTCAGATCTTTATGTCGACTTGTCAGAAATTAATCACCATGACTAGGAACTCAGTATTTTGTTATTTACTCGTGTTAATTCCACTAATTGTCATCTACTTGTCATCATGACATCTGACTGAGACAAATCGACATAATTTCCTAACAAGTCAACATAATTATCTGACAAGTCGACATAATTTTCTGACAAGTCAACATGTCGACTTGTGAGATGATCATGTCGACTTGTCAGATAATTATGACGACTTACTGGAAATTGATGTCGACTTGTCAGATGATTATGTTGACTTCTCAGATCTTTATGTCGACTTGTCAGAAAAATATGTTGTCATCTGGATGGCACAAATTGGGCATGGACATATATATATATATATATATATAATATATATCGTATCTATTTTCTCTAGATGCCATTGTATGTAGATTTTAATTGTGAAGATGCAAATATGCCATTACATTACTTGTAAAAAAAAAAAAAAAAAAAAAAAAAAATTATGTAAAGGAATAAAAATACCCCTAAGTACTTTGGGTGAGCATTATAACCCATGGGACTTTAAATTCCGACAGTTGATTTTAAAGATTTGCACAAAAATCCATCTTAAATAAATGTCAGTTCCTATTCCAATAGATTTAATCGGGTTAATCCGACCATGATGCTAAATAATATGAAATCGGAATGTTGGTACCATTTAGTGCAGTGTTTTACACATTACATTCATTGATGAAAAACTACAGACTAACAAAATATACCGAAAATAAAAACATAATTATCCGTATGTATCTTGACGACCTACTGAAGCCGTGTTGACGAGACGGAAACAAATTGTAAACGACGTTACATGTAATTTATGTATTATAAACAAAGTTTGCGCGAAGAAAGCAACAAATGATCTCTTTTGCTAAGAATTTATCAGTTGAGTCGAAGATTGCGTCCCACAAGGCAGGAGTTTGGTTCACCGTATAAATATCAATCACGATGTATTAGCCTCAGATACTAAATGATATTCCTTGCAAAATGTTGTCAGTGTATCTATGTTTTGTTGTCTACTGCCTTCGCGTGTGCAGTTCTGAGGAGGACGTTATAAGACAGACGACCTACGGAAAGGTCCGCGGTTTTGTTACCGAGCGCATCCCCGGTAAAAGGATTTACACTTTTCTGGGAATTCCGTACGCTTCGCCACCCGTAAAGGAACTTCGATTTGAGGTATATCTCTGTTTGCTTAAATTTACTTTGTTTAATCATTTAAAAAAAAGATGAATATAACTATATGTTTTGGTGAACATAATTTTAAGATATAAGTAATTAAAAATAAGAACATACTTATTGAAAAAGGTCTTTACTGTCGCAATACATTTCGTCTTTTGAACTGACTTGGAACTTTTGCTTTTTGTAAGAATATACCCAGGTTCCAATTTTTTTTAGAGTGGTTCAAGGCAGTGGAGACAGTATTTCTGTAGTTCCAATCAATCGAGCACAAACACTAATACTGTGTGCATGTACAGATATTATAAGAAATCGTAAATTTATAGTAAAGGTGGCCTTGATAGATTTCTTGTCAAGCATTAGCAATATCCGGCGACAGCCATTACCCTGTATCCGAACAGACATGGACAGTTTTTGTTGAGTATATGGGATTTCAATGTGGCCGTTAATGAACTTTTATTGCAGATTGAGTACGCCACATCACATAAACGCTAGGATGCTAGTTAAAAAGCTATTCCACCATGCAAGAAGTAATATTCTAAGTGGATTGGGGTCCATTTGTGCATGTATTGAATCTCTGACCCAGGATTTTCAATGTCGCTTTCAAAGTTCATGTCGTAGAAATAAGCATGAAATTAAATCTTACTTTTTACACCATTTAAAATAAAAGCACACATTGTCAAACTTTTCAGTAGAATTTTTATTTAAATAGAAGATATGTTATGTATAGAAACATTGTGTTAAACTCAGCATCAGATTATTATCAAAGAATATTTGGAATTTTATTTTTAGATTAAGTGGGTGTTTTGGTGGGTTAGTGCGCTAAATTCTGTTTCCGGTAATGTCTTATTGTTCTTGTGAAGTAAGCACCTCTTAATCTGAAGAACGAAAAAAGATTAAATATTTAAATGGAGTACGGATCGGGAAACTTTAGAGACATTTTTATGTTGTTCTCGCATTTCATAATTTGTCCTCAAACTTTTTAATTTAGAAAATGATTGTTATAATGTTCGTCAGATGTCTGAATTTCTTGTATCAATAGCTAACTATCTATGGCGAGGGTAATATAAAGAATGTATCATCTTATATTTAAACTTCTTCAGCTATAAAAAAGAAACTCAAATGAATATATACCACTACCATTCTCAGATCTGTAACGAACTGTATCCTTGATTTTAGTGGGGGAAATATTGGAGATGAATGATATTTTGTATATATGTATATATGGTTTTGATATCATGAACAGGAAACCCCTCTCCAGTTTACTTTAAACAGCGGAGCTTGGTTTCCATTTTGACCGTGTCTGCCTGCTACACATTACCTGTCCCCGATGTGTAATGTAGAGATACAAATATTCAATAACTTTTAATAATTAAAATTATGTTCTTCAACTCATTCTAGCGTATAGATACCAGAAAACCAACACATTTTATTCAGATGCTGTTTGTTTCTTTTTGTATTTTCAAGAATTTTCAGATTTATTTTGCGCGTTGTTCTGGTATTTGACATGAAGAGAAAAAAGAAGCTATTTTTGGCATAAAATGGATCGACAAGGTTTATTCCTTACATGAACATCGCCAGCAATTCATTTGGGAGAGAAAATAGATAAAAGGAATATATATTAATATTTCATGCCATTTACTACATTGATTTAATCATGAGTAAAAACTGGAAAGTGTTTCGCAACATGAGAGATCTGTGATCCCATATATAATTTTACAATTGCAGAGATAACTGGTTTTTGGAATGGTTGCCGTTCAGGCGGCTTTTGTTTAGCATGTATGTTTTATCGTTAAATAAACATCCTTGCTACCTCAGCTGATGACCTAGTGTTAGTTTTGGAAAACACAACCCAAATTCTGACAGCAGGTCTAATTCTGTTTTTAAAACTCTGTTACTTCAAAAACGGTTCCTAAAGATAAGGACATTGTTGTCGAAACAGAGAACTCTGATTCCAAGCCGTTTGACATTCCGGAATATTTTACCCGCGCATGAATGAATGCAAAACACGTGCAAAATGTACGATCTGCGAACACAGCACCTGTAAATATTAACATTTTGGGAGGTTTATCGTGTCAAAAGTTACAAGTCTAACGTTTTAAGAATAAAAACTTGTAGTTACATTCGATGTCTTCGCAAGTGTGTCTATTAATAAGATTCAAGTGTCAAAATACGAGAGGGAATGCTCTCTTAATAGTAGGTGTGTTTGTTACATAACTGACGTAAATACTTGATATCATTAAAAAAATAATAAAAGAGAAGAAAAAAGAAGATTGAAATGCAATCACAGCTGATTTAAGTATGTTTTTGTGCATTGCTTAGAAACATCTTTCGGAACGTGAATACTTTCTCCGAGTTTTACATTTGTGACATTTTTAAAAAAAAAAGTTTGTACTTTAATTAATTGTGACTGGAAGAAAATATTTGGACCACTTTGAGCATTGTTAAATAGTTTTCTCTCTTTCAGAGACCAGTTCCTCCCACTCCATGGAAAAATGTACTCAGGGCTTTCACGTTACCACCGGCCTGCATCCAATACGACAACATGATGTACATCTTGGAGCATTTTCCTGGCTTTTACAACAACAGCGAAGATTGTCTGTACATAAATATTTATGTACCTGAGGTAATCATCATCACCATCATCGTCATTGTCGTCGTCATCATCGTTCTACCGAACCACCACTGCATTTCGAAATATAGAATTCTCATAAATTGAAATTCCGGTGAGCGTCCTTCAAAGACTTGAATTAACAAGCTGCGATTTATGAGTAGAAAGCAGTAAACTCAAATGCGATAATTATATACGAGGAATTCTTGTAATAGATAGTTCTAGCAAAACTACACTACAAATGCCATCTTGGAGTAAGTGATTAAGTTATCTATTGATATTAAATCCATAAACCCAAATCATGCTTGCATCTGCAAATCGCTTTCGCTCCCTCTGATTTTCCACAGGGGAAACATGTATTTTTAACAGTTGCTATCTGCTTCTTCTCAGTTTCTTTTCAAGACAAGTATCGTTTGGTTAACGCACCGCATCCTATGTTTTTTACTTTCTCCGACTCGTTTCATACTGTTTAATTTCATTGACTTTTCATGGCATCTAGGGAAAGTAAATATGTTTTGTGCAAGATATTCCATCTGTGGATTTTTTAAGTCCTCAATCAAAATGAAATTCTTTAGCGGACAGTAACACTTGCATACGTATACATAAACCGTCGACGTTGTCTGTAAATACCCGGATGTTGGCTTAAATCATTGAACTTTTTGTACTTTTCTTACAGAAAGATACATGAAAGAAAATTCATAATCAATCGGGACAGCGGTTGACGTAGAGCTGCACGTTGAATTGCTCAGGGAAAGCAGATTGCGTCAATTTGCTACTGTTCATTGTAATTGGTTTCAACGTAAAAATATGCGTTGTCTTTCAACGTCTGTAATGAAAACTGTGATTCGTCTGTAAGTGTTTAAATATTTAAGGAGCTATTATTCAAAGTCGAAGTCTATTAAATGACTGACATTAACTTATCTATATTAAAAGAAAAGGAAAATGACTGAATTAGCGGGAAGTAATTTTCACAATTTTCTCGCCATTCAGAAAATCTCAGCGGGTATGCACCGGGATTCTGTCTTATCACGGGAAATGGAGAATTCGTTCAGAAAATGTTTATAGAGCGCAAGCATTTTCATCAATGAATGGAAGTATAGTGCTTATTAAACTTTCGTTTGGGTTTAACTTTTAAAAAAAATATATAAATACGAATTTGTGTGAAACATTGCAATGAAGTTGATAAGGTAAATTATCGAAGATTACTCTCTACAGTTTCTAAAAACCTTTGAAAATAGAACTTTGATAACGTAGATTTCCAAACCAAAATCGGGTTTTGTTATGTATTTTTCATTGATTACCCCTCCCCAAAGTTTACACAATTACTTTTACCAAATTTACAATTTTTTGCTCAGCAGTTAACATAAGAAATTTTAAATCATAATGTAGCAAAGCATTCCAGAAGAATTTAATTGTGGATTTGATTTATCGGGAAATGAAAATACATTTCGAAATTGATAACTGATTCTTATATCAGTACAGCGTGTTTCAGAAAATTTAACAATATTTTCATTACATTTAGGCCGTTCTTAGAAATATATTTACCATTTAAAAGTGTACGATTTATTCATGCCTATATATCGTGACAAACAGAGTTGCTATCAGCATTGACTCTATAAAAATTATCATTGACTCTATAAAAATTATATATACATCAGTTTCTGCAAAAAGGTGCTTAAGTGTGCGACATCGTAAATGGTTTGTGTTTAGTCAAAGTCAGGGTAAAATAATAATTACAAGCACCACGAGAATAATGTGTTTCACTTCATAATGAACACTTAGAAAATGTCCATTCTTATTCACCTCAGAATGAAATGATAGCCTTCATCTAGGACTATCTTGTTGTCTCTTTCTATTTGTTCATATACCACATAGTGAAAGTTTATACTGGGCTGGCTTAGAAATAACTTCATGTTAGAGAAACCTGCAGACATGTTCACGGAGCTATATTAGGACTAAGACGTGTCCTAAGTATGTCTTAGGATACATCTTAGTCTAAAGTCAGTTTCTCGAAGCTTTCTTAAATTTAGGCCTTGCCATGAGTTCATCAAAACTTTAGGACAGCATAACTCTTGTCCTAAGATCATCCTAAGTTTGTATAAACATGGCGACAACGATGCTCTCTCTCTCTCTCTCTCCTGCATTCTGATCTGTATCAGTAACGGGTTATTGTAGTCATACAATATATGCTGATCTGTAACAGTAACGGGTTATTGTAGTCATACAATATATATTACATTCTGATCTGTAACAGTAACGGGTTATTGTAGTCATATAATATATACTGATCTGTAACAGTAACGGGTTATTGTAGTCATAAACTTATATTGGTGAATATTGGCACGAGTTGGCTGTAAAAATGCACGAGCTTGCGAGTGCATTTTGACAGCCAACGAGTGCCAATATTCACCTATATAAGTTCAATAACCCTTTTATTATATAGCTAAAGTATTTAGTTGTTAAATTATATCCCTTTTCACTAAAACTACTCCAAAATAGACGATGATTCATCAATATTGGCAGTGAGCATGCATTTCTTAACTGTTCAATAATTAACCCGTCATTAATGCATGAAGCAAACTGATTTTGTAAATGTGGACATCATAATTTATGTACAGTAAAAAACATTTTGCTTAAGTAAATATCAAATACCGGCTCTGTCAGATTCGGAGGACCGTTGTCTGCCATTTTGGCTTGTTTACGTCGTTACGGTAACGTCAATATTGAACGCTCATACTCGGAATGTTTCGGGCGCATACAATTTACGCAATGCAAAGTTAGCGTTCAATAACTTCTCAGGATATTGAACGCTAACATTCTCTAGATTTTACGCAGCTTTTATATTAGACTATTTATTAGCTATATAATAAATACTGATCTGTAACAGTAACGGGTTATTGTAGTCATACAATATATACTGATCTGTAAGAGTTACGGGTTAATGTAGTCATACAATATATACTACATTCTTATTTGCAACAGTAACGAGTCATTGTAGTCATACAATGTATATTACACACTGATCAGTAACAGTAACGGGCTATTGCAATGGGAACACCTCGCCCTTTCCTCCGTTCCTACGTAAAGGGCGAGGGGTCCCGATTGGGGCTATTGTACTCATACAATGTATACTGATCTATAACAGTAACGGGTTATTGTAGTCATACAATATATATACTGATCTGTAACAGTAACGGGTTATTGTACATGTAGTAATACAATATATACTACATTATGATCTGTAACAGTAACGGGTTATTGTAGTCATATAATATATACTGATCTGTAACAGTAACGGGTTATTGTAGTCATACAATACATACTACATTCTGATCTGTAACAGTAACGGGTTATTGTACATGTAGTAATACAATATATACTACATTCTGATCTGTAACAGTAACGGGTTATTGTAGTCATATAATATATACAGATCTATAACAGTAACGGGTTAATGTGGTCATACAATGTATATTACATGCTGATCTGTAACAGTAACGGGTTATTGTAGTCATACAATATATATTACATGCTGATCTGTAACAGTAACGGGTTAATTTAGTCATACAATGTATACTGATCCGTAAGAGTAACGGGTTATTGTAGTCATACAATATATACTGATCTGTAACAGTAACGAGTTATTGTAGTCATACAATATATATTGCATTGTGATCTGTAACAGTAACGGGTTATTGTAGTCATACAATATATATTACATTCTGATCTGTATCAGTAACGGGTTATTGTAGTCATACAATATATACTGATCTATAACAGTAACGGGTTATTGTAGTCATACAATATATACTGATCTATAACAGTAACGGGTTATTGTAGTCATACAATATATACTGATCTATAACAGTAACGGGTTATTGTAGTCATACAATATATATTACATTGTGATCTGTAACAGTAACGGGTTATTAGTCATACAATATATGCTGATCTGTAACAGTAACGGGTTATTGTAGTCATACAATATATATTACATTCTGATCTGTAACAGTAACGGGTTATTGTAGTCATACAATATATGCTGATCTATAACAGTAACGGGTTATTGTAGTCATACAATATATATTACATTGTGATCTGTAACAGTAACGGGTTATTGTAGGCATACAATATATACTACATCCTGATCTGTAACAGTAACGGGTTATTGTAGGCATACAATATATGCTGATCTGTAACAGTAACGGGTTATTGTAGTCATACAATATATATTACATTGTGATCTGTATCAGTAACGGGTTAATGTAGTCATACAATATATACTGATCTGTAACAGTAACGGTTATTGTAGTCACACAATGTATATTACATTGTGACCTGTAACAGTAACGGGTTATTTGCTAATACAACAAGTAATACATACCGAGTTGCAGCAATAATTGGTTATTGTAGTCATACAATTCTTATAACATACTGATCCGTAACAATAGCAGATCAATATTTTGTAGCGGTAGACTCTCATTTCATTTTTCTTTAAATAGAATTTTACTGATATATATTTTGAACAAAAATCCTTACAACGTTTTGATCTAAATGAGATTGTTTATTAAACTTCAGATGAACGCACTTGACGTTTTAAATACCTATAATAATAAAAAGTGTCTTCCTATAAGCAAACTAGTGACTAGTTTGTTTACAGGAAGATAATTTATTCATTGTAGATATCGTCGAGTGCCTGTGTTCATGTGATACTCTACAAACCTTAAAGGGACATTAGCTATCATTTTGTCATAAAAAATTGAATTCAATGAAAATTGCCCTATATTATATATTTCAGTAATAACACCAGTATTCAATTATTTCAAACACCTTTTTCTTCTCAAAGCAGACACATGAATTTTGGTGATTAAATAAGTATTGTCTTGCTTATATATTTCTTTACATTAAAACAATTATCTAACGTAGTTTTAATAGGTTTCTCTTGTTTTTGTACACGATAAATGTTTTTATTAGTCATTATGCTATTGAGAGATTTTGAGGGGAAAAAATGTTTCCCATCACTTTAACAACTAATGCCCCTTTCAACAGATACTCTCTAAAAATCTTAAACATACACTCTCTAAAAATCTTAAACAGACACTCTCTATAAATCTTAAACAGACACTCTCTAAAAATCTTAAACAGACACTCTCTATAAATCTTAAACAGATACTCTCTGTAAATCTTAAACAGACACTCTCTATAAATCTTAAACAGATACTCTCTGTAAATCTTAAACAGACACTCTCTGTAAATCTTAAACAGATACTCTCTATAAATCTCAAAACAGATACTCTCTATAAATCTTAAACAGACACTCTCTATAAATCTTAAACTTACACTCTCTATAAATCTCAAAACAGACACTCTCTATAAATCTTAAACAGACACTCTCTATAAATCTTAAACAGATACTCTCTGTAAATCTTAAACAGACACTCTCTATAAATCTTAAACAGATACTCTCTGTAAATCTTAAATAGACACTCTCTGTAAATCTTAAACAGATACTCTCTATAATTCTCAAAACAGACACTCTCTATAAATCTTAAACTTACACTCTCTATAAATCTCAAAACAGACACTCTTTATAAATCTCAAAACAGACACTCTATAAATCTTAAACAGACACTCTCTATAAATCTCAAAACAGACACTCTCTAAAAATCTTAAACAGATACTCTCTATAAATCTTAAACAGACACTCTCTAAAAATCTTAAACTTACACTCTCTAAAAATCTTAAACTTACACTCTCTATAAATCTTAAACAGACACTCGCTATAAATCTTAAACAGACACTCTCTATAAAGCTTAAACAGACATTCTCTATAAAGCTTAAACAGATACTTCCTATAACGCATTATAAAAAATATAATTTCATTTTGCTTAAGGAATGCAGTTTTCACGGTTGTAGGAAATCCCCTCGGTTTTATGGTCAAAATTGATAAATTACACTATCACATGCTATTGTGTATGATTTAATGATCCATTTACTTTCTATGTGTTGCTGGACTGTTATCATACTTCTATCACGCAGAGGATTTGGTTGCATGTTTATTGAAACACCCTGTATTTTCTATGTAATGGAATGCGTTTACCAGGTAAATTGCACGCACATATATTTCGCGTATTTCCTCTTAATTGATCTTTTTATTAGCAATTATGGTGGCCATGGAGCTATATATACCACACATTTATTCCAAAATGAAAATATATATCAAAATTTAATCTCATGGATTCTTATGAACTCAGACTGGTTGGCGTGATTCATCGTTTTATTATTTACCGATTAGAAAATATACACATGTACATGAAATTATTAAGAAAATGCATAATGCTTTCAAAAGTTTACAATCATCCTATGATATCTTATGCACAATTTCATTTAACAAGATGGTCCTTAAATGGTAACACGAGCACATTAGTGAGTAGAAATAGCGATTCTGGTCCACTGGCTGAAATGAGCCCCCCCCCCCCTTTTTTTTTATCAAAGTTTGGTCGTCTGTCTGTAGGTATATGTATAGTTAACATGTCATGTTTTTTTTTCTAGCTCTTCTCCAGAACCAAATGGCCAATTTCCACCAAATTCGCCACTAAGTATCACT
This sequence comes from Ostrea edulis, assembly GCF_947568905.1. Taxonomy (NCBI): domain Eukaryota; kingdom Metazoa; phylum Mollusca; class Bivalvia; order Ostreida; family Ostreidae; genus Ostrea; species Ostrea edulis. Next base: position 52,704,386 of record NC_079167.1, read on the forward strand.
TGTATGGCAATCCCTTTTACTATTTATTCGTAAAATAAGATATCTCTTTAAATAAGATAGATATCTTTTTACACTAAAGAGATATCTCTATTGGTTTTAGAGATATCTATGTAAGTTAGAGAGATATCTTTTTATGATAGGGAGATATCTCTTTAACCAAAAGATATATCTCTTTAAACAAGAGATGTCTCTTTACGCTAGGGAGATATGTCTTTCTCTTTGAGCGTCATCTTTTAAAGCTAGAGAGATATCTCTCAAAAAGAAAGAGAGATCTCCCTTGCGTAAAGAGATATTTCTCTATCAATGTAAAAAGAGATATCTCTTTAAGTTAGAGATATATTTCTTTAAATTTTCAACAACAAAAAAAGATATCTCTAGCTTAAAGATATCTCTTTAACTTAAAGAAATATTTCTTTAGATTAAGCAGACCCCCCCACCCCCAATTATCATAATGACTTTTCCCTGTTGCATCGCCATTGATATGGTGTAACCCTATTTTTTAACCAATCAAAATACTTCTAGTGTAAATAAGATAAGATAAGATAAGAAAACTTTATTTCAATTCGGCATGTATAAAACACAAATAACATAAGCTCTATAGAGCTTTTTACCGAATATAAAACATATAAAGATAGCGGAAAAGGTTGAAGGGTGGTTGGGGTAACATTATCAAGTTGCCGAGAGACTGTAAATGTAAATCCAGTCTAGCTCACATGTTTTATCAATTTATTGTCTTTGTTTTTTGTTACCTGTATACACTTCACATGCGGTAAACGCAAAATCTTCGCCGGGGATTGCAGCCATCATGGTAAGATTTGCTTTGGCGGGCTTCCGGTTTAGGGGGAATTCCTTAAGTATTCAAACTAATAAAAATATTGGAAAGAGATATCTCTTTTTCAACGATTAAAGAAATATCTCTTATACTTTGAGAGATATATCTCTAGGAGTCCTTAGAGATCTATCTCTTTAAGTGAAAGAGATATCTCTCAAAGTGAAAGAGATATCTCTCAAAGTGAAAGAGATATCTCTCTAATTGAAAGATATCTCTCAAAGTAGAAGACATATCTCTCTAAGTGAAAGAGATATATCTCTAAGTGAAAGAGATATCTCTCAAAGTGTAAGAGATATCTCTAAAAGTAAAAGAGATATCTAAGTGAAAGAGATATTTTTCTAAGTGAAAGAGATATATCTTTTTTAGAGAGATACATGTATCCTTAACATTAAGAGATATCTTTCATTTTAAAGACATATCTCTTTAAAATAAGAGATATATCTTTAATTTAAAGAGACATCTCTCAGAGTAAAAGAGATATCTCTTTAAGTGAAAGAGAAATATCTCAAAGTGAAAGAGATATCTCTCTAATTGAAAGAGATATCTCTTAAAGTATAAGAAATACTTCTCTAAGTGAAAGAAATATCTCTCAAAGTGAAAGAGATATATCTCTCAACGTGTAAGAAATATCTCTAAAATCAAAAGAGATTTCTCTGTAAGTGAAAGAGATATTTCTTTTTTAGAGATATTTCTCTAAGATTTAAGAGGATATCTCTTTCAAATAAGAGATATATCTTAAATTTAAAGAGATATCTTATTTTCGAATAAATAGTAAAAGGGCTTGTCATACACTTGCTTAAGGAGATTCAAATGTTTGCTCAAATGGAAGACTTCAAAATAGTGAAAATGGAATTAAGGTTAATTTTTTTTCAAGAACCACTAAGTCAAAATGACTAAACTGAAAATGAAAGTTGTTTATTAAGTGTAGATGCAAATTTGTTCAAGGCACGGCTCCTGGAATGAGGCAAAAATAGGGATTCTAAGTTATCTTATGAACAACAAGGCTACAATTTGTATAAACAATATTCAAACAACCTGCTATAGTTTACATTCTGGTTTTATAAAAACAGGACCCCAGAGGTCATGATGGAATATCGTTAGGAGGATCGAAGTATTGCTTAGGGAAAAAATCTAATGAGCATGCGCTACAACTTTTGAAAACAATATGCAAGCATCCTGAAATAGAGCCACAGTACTGGAAAAAATAAATCTTTAACGAACAATTAAGACTACACAGCTTCCTATGCATGCATCCTCGTGTACTTAGAATCGTTTTAATCAAACTATCGTCAAACCGACGGGTACATCAAAACGTTTACTTAGAACTTCTTTAAAAATGGATTAACCTTATCAACCAGGCTACGCAATTCTGCAAAATAATACGAGGCATCTATAGGTGGTGTAGATTCAAATCTGTATGAATTATGATACTTGTCCTAGAGTAAAGATTCAGAGATATCTTCGGGGAATCTTTTACAATGTGATTATACATGCAATAAATAATAATACGCTGACATCCTGAGACCTTTAGTGTATATAGTTGTTTTTCATCATTGTTGAGCCACTGTGAGTATTCCAAACGCATCTAGCTGTACACGAACTAGATGGCTTTTTGAATTGCATCAGAGAATCATTCCTTTATATACAATATACATGTAGATACGATATTATAGGTGGGGAGGGGGGGGGGCAGGGTTGGGGAGGGGGTTATATCCTACTGCATCAATACAACGGACTGAAGTAATAAAAAGTCCCAATTTTATCCATGAAAGAAGTTTTCCATTGGGAGAGATATTTTTTCTGCATCCTGTCAACGAACCGAAGTAAAATATTTTTTTAAAAGTCCCAAATTTACCAATGAATTTTACAGGAGTGTAGTATTTCAGGACGAAATTCGGCCCAAAGTTTCATTAAAAGTAAAGACTTGTTACACGGTCACGCATTATATGTCCAAGTCTCGTACATTTTAAAACTGAACGGAATTTTTTTCAATGTGTAATTTTTATTTAAAGAAATGTCATTATGCTAAAAATGTGGTGTTTGGGCAATGAACGCCACTGAAATTAGCTACGATACGATAATATTAGCTATTTGTTGCGATGCTGGGCATACATTGATTATATTTTTTCATACTGATACTCACTTAGCATGAGCGCTATATTCTAATTCTCAGTTTAACTTTTGATGATCCTTTTCTTACATGTAGCTTCCCAATGACGTTACCCAATGCAACATTTAGTTTTGTTTTAACCTGAAGAACGCTTATAAACACGGACTATATATAATAAAGCTCAAACTGGATTGATACGCCGTGACGCTATTCACTAAGCACATGGGTGCATTCTAATGGGGAAAATATACATTAGGTTTTGACCGATATTGAGGACACATAAAGTAAAGTTTTCAATTTCGAAATTTTATTTTCAATATTTTCCACATTCAATCATAACAGTTTTATCTGACGTTCTATATGTCCTTGAGATATAAAGGTCATGCCAATAATTTTGACGGTTGTAATTAGCGATTTCATTAATTTTTATCATATAAAAAGAAAATCATTTAAATATGCTGATCAGTATTTTGACAATTTGGATTCTATCGGCAAAATAATCCAGCCCCCCCCCCCCCAAGAAAAAAAAATTGCCACACGGAATCCTAGTGGCTATACAACTTCTTTAGTTGTGTGTGCACTAATTAAGTAGAGGTGAGCGCAACAGTAATTTGACAAATCCCCGAGGGACGAATTATTGCTTGGTGCGTATTAGTTCGGTCCCTAGGGATCTCACATAATTACTGTTGCCTTGAACCCCGGTGAATCTTGCACTGTTGGTGGGGGAGAAGCAACAGCCTATACCCGATCTGTATATTCTCTAGTAACTGTAGTACATAATGTTCCATTAAGATAAGTTTACGTACAATGTGCATCTCATTCATACATTAATCTACTCGCAGGTAGAGAGTAACAGAATCAAGAATACATCCGTGTTGGTGTTCATGCATGGAGGATCGAATCGTGTTGGTATGGGGTCTATGCTGGAGGGAGACATCCTGGCGGGGCACGGGGAGATCATTGTCGTGACATTTAACTACAGATTGGGGATTTATGGTGAGTCACATGGAGTCAATGGGAATGAATCAACTGTTTCTTGGAAGGAAACGATTCTAAAACATAATAAATTTTCGTTTTATCAAGGTTCATTTTTGTTGTCTGTCACTCTCAATCTGCTCTCCGTTGAATTGAGAAAACTAACCAACTTGTTCTTAAAAGATTCACCCCTTCTTTCTACGTTAATTGTAACTGTCTCCAAGTATAATTTGTTTCGCTAGAAGGAAGATGAATATGTAAAAGTTTATAGATAGATAGTGCGTACACACATCCAATGCTTCTGTCTTTCATCAATGTAAATTTCTTGTAGTGGTAATTTACATCGCTATGACGTGATAATGCCCAGGAATTTGACTTATTTATTTACTCCAAGGTTTCGTTGCTGCCAAGGATGAAGGATTGGAGGGAACTTATGGTTTCCTTGATCAGGTAGAAGTGTTGAAATGGGTGAAGGCAAACATTGGAGAATTTGGAGGAAATTCGGAGAAAACAACCATTTATGGCCACAGTGCGGGGGCAGCAGACGTTGGGTTTCATGCTATCTCGCCATTGTCTAAAGGTTACAAAATAAATTGTGATTCTTTATATACAGTTTTAAAAACCGATATATTCATAATTCACTACGGTATCTATTTCACAATTGGGATCCAAAATATTTACTTCCAGGAACTGGTCAAAAATGTTATTTCTATTTGAGTGCGATATGATACTAAAAGAATAATATCTTAAACAAAAATAACATTTTGAAAATAATATTTATAGATATTATATGTAATAAACATAAATAGCAGTGGCGAAAATTTTCGTCAGAAAATATTTGAAGATAACATGTCATTGTGCCAGTGGACGATGCTAGTGTAACATTATAGTTATACATATAAATTGTTTGATTACAGGTCTGTTTCAGCAAGTGATAGTCCACAGTGGGTCCCCCTTGGCCTTTTGGGCAACAACAGATCCACATTGGCCACAGGGGTATAATATTGACCCCTCGTGTGAAAAACTAGGAGGCTGTAATAAAAAAACTTACAAAGAACAACTGAAATCTCTAAACATTGAAAAACTTAACGAAATGAAAGGAATGGTAAAGAACTTCTTCTCTACAATACAAAAAAAAACCAAACATTGCCTCTCAAACAGAACTTTTAAAAAGTAGATGGAAATAAGAACATTTTAGATTTGTAAATTACTTTATTTAGATTAATACATCGACAAATGAATATTGAATGATAAGCATATTTTCGTCGTAGTGCGTTTATAATCTGGTAATGATGTCGCTGCTTTTTATTTTAGGATACACCGCGAGATTTAATCACATTTCCAGCCGTGATTGACGGTGAATTCTTAAGAGGAAGACCCAGTGAAACTTACAGCTATCAGCTGAATGTTGATCAGTTCCTCTTAGCTTTCGCCAGAGATGAGGGGTTTCCTGTAACTAAAGGCAGGCATCTTATTAAACATAGATTTATTGATCGATTGACTGATTTGACTGACTTATTGATTTATAATTGCGTTTATAGAGGGGAATATGTGTTTATTTCAGTTGTCTGTTAGCAGGGTAATGCAAAAAGTATGAAGTGCATTTATATGAAATTTTCACCAATGGTAGAGCTACTGAATACTACGACTGGCAGTTTTAAAATCCTATGTCAGTTGTTACGGTACAACTTCATAAAATGTCCATAACTCTCCAGGCTATCGTATCAGATAAAATAGGCACGTAATGTAATATTTAGGTTGTTAATTTTCTTCTTGGTAATCCTGGGTCAAAATAATTAAAAATGAATAAAGCAGGGATCGAGTTTTATGACAGGAAGGCAAAGAATTTTTAAAATTTCGAAGTTAGGAACAGAAGGGTTGATCACTAACCGAATTATTATGACTATGTAAGGAGTATGCATATACTTAATGATAGAAATAAAATGCTAGAAAATCGTGGAACACTTTTTGCACTCTGTAGTTATTGAGAAGAAGTAGCGTTTTAAGGTAGCTCCGCCCTCATGGGACTTATCAGAATTAATGGTTCAAAGTAGAAAAGTTGTATTGATTTCCACTTTATAGAGATTTATTTAATCAATAACCGTAGAAAATATATATGTTGCCAGATTTTTGAAGATGTCAGACATACAAAAACAAAAGTTTACATCAACATAAAATGTCGCACATTCTTATCAAATAGCAAAGTTAAAAATACATAAAACCTGGTTAACATGACAAAATTTTAATTTCATCAGTTTCAAGAAAACCGCTTCTTTAGAAATATATATGAATTAATTGTGGATATCAAGGAAATCATTGTATAATAAACAGATAATGAAGAAATACCAGCAGAGGAGTTATTGTCCTTGACAACATTTTTGTAATATAGATAATTGATTATTTATAGAATATTTTCAATATCAAATTGTTTACCAGATTTTGTATAATACACAGTGAATAAGATTCTTCCTAAAGATATATTTCTATCATGCACAAATTTTAATGAAATAAAGATTTTGCAAAACCCTATGACGTCACACGAGGATGGGATTACTTTAAGAGAATGAGAATGAGAAATGTACGCCAAAATACGACCTGTGCTATTGAGATGCACTCAAAATTTGATATCTAAAAATAGATTGGTCGAATAGTCTGAATAGGTTTTAAAATGTCAAATCTACACAACGTTTGTAAAAACTCGAATAACTGGTCTGTTATCTTAATTTTTTTCCATTAAATATGGGCAATTAAAAATCTGTCATAACTTTGAAAACAATATCAGTGTTTCTTAAATACTAAAGACACTATATTTCTTTGCATGGTTTCAGATGCTAGCCGGAATATTTTCAAAACTTTTACAAGAGAAGACTTGAAAAAGGTACTGAATTACTACAGCCCAGTGTATAGACACATCAAGAATTTCACAGGTAATTACATTTCTATAGGGTTGAAACTGTATGGTAACAACCTAACTACTGTCAGGTCCCAGACCATGGTGATATACAACTGCTCCTGTGTCTGTACTGCTGAGAATCACTAATCTTTAGTGTTTTATGTTGTCTGTACTGCTGAGAATCACCTGATCTCTAGTGTTTTATATTGTCTGTACTGCTGAGAATCACCTGATCTCTAGTGTTTTATATTGTCTGTACTGCTGAGAATCACTAATCTTTAGTGTTTTATGTTGTCTGTACTGCTGAGAATCACTAATCTCTAGTGTTTTATATTGTCTGTACTGCTGAGAATCACCTGACCTCTAGTGTTTGAAGTTGTCTCTACTGCTGAGAATCACTAATTTCTAGTGTTTTATGTTGTCTGTACTGCTGAGAATCTCCTGATCTCTAGTGTTTTATATTGTCTCTATTACTTACAGTCACCTGACCTCTAGTGTTTGAAGTTGTCTCTACTGCTGATATTATCACTAATCTCTAGTGTTGTATGTTGTCTGTACTGCTGAGAATCACTAATCTAGTGTTTTATATTGTCTGTACTGCTGAGAATCACCTGATCTCTAGTGTTTTATGTTGTCTGTACTGCTGAGAATCACCTGACTTCTAGTGTTTTATGTTGTCTGTACTGCTGAGAATCACCTGACTTCTAGTGTTTTATGTTGTCTGTACCGCTGAGAATCACCTGACTTCTAGTGTTTTATGTTGTCTGTACTGCTGAGAATCACCTGACTTCTAGTGTTTTATGTTGTCTGTACTGCTGAGAATCACCTGACTTCTAGTGTTTTATGTTGTCTGTACTGCTGAGAATCACCTGACTTCTAGTGTTTTATGTTGTCTGTACTGCTGAGAATCACCTGACTTCTAGTGTTTTATGTTGTCTGTACTGCTGACAGTCACCTGATCTCTAGTGTTTTATATTGTCTGTACTGCTGAGAATCACCTGACTTCTAGTGTATCGCGGTGTCTATACTGCTGAAAATTGTCTGATCTCTGGTGTTACAAACGAACCTTACACCAGTTGCACAGCCACTGAATATTTAATGTAAATATTTACTGTAGATTGCAATATCAGTTTTCCCCATTGTAACTTTAAATACATATTCAGTCATACTGTAATCTTAGAGTGTAAATGTGATATTGAAACCTTCGAGTATAAGTACATGCTTTACAATATAACTACTAATACTGTTGTCCTATTTGACATTGTAAACTTTAATGTACTGTAATGTATAGTCCCCGGTGTTAGATTTTTAGTGTTCATAAGGTTTTCTGAGGAGATTTTGTAAGAACATTAATTTTTACCATCGACTTTAATTATCTTTACGGACTGGTACAATATTAAAAATTGTCCGCTAATCGATCTAAAAGTCAGTTATTTTTTGTCAGGTTTACAATATTGCAGTTGTTGTTATATTGTACATTTTGTATCTACACCCAAGGAAATTAAAAAATGACAATTTTGAGCATAAAAGAATAGATTCGAGAAAAGGCGTGGCATTCGACTTTCCGCATATATATTGTACGTATACACGTCCGTACACATATATATTGTACGTATACCCGTCCGTACACATATATATTGTACGTATACCCGTCCGTACACATATCATTGTATATGTTAAAAAGCAGGATTTGAACCAGTTATATTATGTTTGCTACTCTAGATGAAGATTAAAATACAGTCATTTCTATGCTGTTGTAATTGGTATGTTAAGTGATTCATTAATCAAAGTTTGTTCTCCATAGAACATGATGCAGTGAATCATTGATAATTAGATATGATATTTTTCTTCAACAAAACAACTTCAGTGAATAATGTTTGGCGAATCACTGACCCTCGAGTGATCCAAATCGCCATATTGAATTATTTCAGTTATATCATTACTCCGACCGGGAAGCACGTCTTAATGGGGGATGATTAAAGGTATCAAATGTAATCCCTGCGCATGTTCTGCAATGTGGCGTATTATTAACTGTGTTTTGCTTTGATCAAAATGTAATGATTCAATTAAAATGTTTCGGTACATTTTCCTTTCACTACATTAAAAACTTGAAAAATGACATCAATAATATTATATGTAACGATATATAGGTTTTATATTTCATTTGTTTCGAAAGCAGAAGAAGTCCTTTACAAAGGTTAACTGCTAATTGAAGTATCCACGTGATGTGTCTATGAACTGTATCGCTCTCCACTATTTGAAGCTATGAAATTTGAACTACACATCAGTTATAGAATAATTATGTATTTTTTCGCTGTTAATGATAACTAATTGGACGTTTGTAATTACCTCATGGAGACAACATAAGTCATAAAAACGAAATTAGCTAAATTAACAGTTAGTCATCGCACAAAATCATCGTACGTTCTTCTAAACCACATTGGAAAAAAATAGACGATTGAAATAAAAGGTACTCAGTGATCTCAATTAGACAGCCCAAGGTCATATTGAAATTGTCTATAAAGTCTGAGTAAGCTATAATGAGCATATGAGTAGAAAATTGTGCACTCTTAATTTTTCTGTTAACCCAACCTAATTTCGATGTCTTCCGAATTCGATTTCGATAGGATTTTAAATTGGTTGAAACAGTAACAATTAAAGTTCATGATATTAAGGCTAATGTATTCCTAATGATTACGCCGATTCCTGTGGTTACAATCAGTTACAGCTTAATTCAATGTGCAGCAGAGTCCCTCTGTTGAGTTTTGCCTTTTGATAAGAAATGGTCAGAAGTTGTGTCTAAACTTCAACGATCTATCACTTTCTAGAATCTGTTCTGTTGGAAATATTCAAAATTTTACTCTACAAGATGTAGAGCTTGGACTTGTAACATTGATATCGATTGTGCACTTCATAAACCTTTTGTACATGCATATGCATATGCAATTACGGTGTCAGTAGTTGTATGTTTAATATAATGATAGCTTTGTAAAGACCTAAATGTCTTATGTATATATAGCATGTACTGAATTAAATGTCTTCTGTATATAGCATGCACTGAACATTTGTTACATCATAACACAATTATATTCGTATGATTTTTTCTCGATCACACTTTCCACATCCGATAGATTCAAAACATAACCCCCCTCCCCCCAAATAAAACAAACACGTATGTTAAGAGGCTTCTATAGATCCGGGTCATTCTCAAAACCTAATCACTTGTTCAAATCTAGAACTCTCCCCAAATCTAATTCAAAGTCCAATCACTTGTTCAGAAATAAGTCCAACCCCCATCTCTCCCCACGTGACTTGTTTGGATTCAGTCTTTCCTGAAGTCCGATTATTGTTCCGACCTAGATCTGTCCCCTATCTGATAAGTTGAATTACAGATCTTTCCCACAATCTAACAATTCTCTCCCACAATCTAATTAGTCGAAATGCAGATCTTTCCCTAAGTTGAAATGCAAATCCCCCTACAATTTCACAAGTTTAAATCCATATCTCTTCCACAATCTAACAAATTGTAATGCAGATCTCTCCCATAATCTAATAAGTCGTAATGCAGATTTCTCCCACGATATTAGATCAATAAGTCGAAATGCAGATTTCCCCACAGTCTAACAAGTTTAAATCCACATCCCTCGAATCTAATAAGTGAAAATCCAGATCCCTCCCCCAATCTAATCCTAGCAAGTTGAAATCCATACATATATCTCCCCCATCTAATATTTTCGCATAAATATTTTCATTTGTTCACATCTAGGACGATCTCTCCAAAATTGACTACTCACAAGTCGTCAGTTGTTTGGAACCCATACATTATATTTCAATCGCTTTCACTTTACGGTATGAAGTACATATATACATATACATTATTATTACGTGACAACAGAGTCATAGTCTGTATGTATCTTGTTTTACGTCCAATTTGAGAATTTTCATTTTTCAAGGATGTTATTACAACAGTTTATCATTATCAAAAGCATGTTCAAAACGTAGGACCGCCTAAATAAGTTTTGCTTTATGTCTCACTGATCGAAGATCATGAAGATTTAGGTGAAGTGTTTCAATTTTTTTTACCCAAGCATAGCTATAGCAGTGATGGTTCTTTTAGTGTGACACGTGACTGCCCGAAACACCCACGACTTTACTAATTCCTAGACCTCAGAAAAAGAACAGGACTGCATTCAAGATCGTAGCGCTAGATGAACGGACATCTAGGCTATCCCTACGTATAGAGACAACAAGTGTTAATCAATGCAATGCGTTCATTAGACCTAGATATCTAGCCTAGCAGGAATTAGAGTAACAAACCCCCGGATGCGTAACCCGGACTCAGTTTACCCCAAGATTGAGTAGAGGTATAAATGTCTAGGTGTTGCGTGATTGGCTAATATCAAGAGTGAAATTATTTGGAATTGAAAGAAATACATGTATTATAGAAGTTTAAATGAATCGTCAGGATGAAAAATTATCGCACAAAATCTAGAAATGACTGAGAAAATTACCACGGTAGCCCCTGTTTGAAATGAAGGATGTCATTTACTGCAGTACAAATATAACCTATAAAAGCAACGGGACCCTATATGAGTTTTGTCTTTTTTTTAATTAGCACTTGGAATGAACTTTGAAATGTTGGCAGTCATTTGTCTATAATTATGGTGAGGGTCAAAGGTTAGTATTGGGGTCTATGGGAAATAAATTGGTATTCGTTTCCCTATAGTTGATACCCATGTTAATTTATTTTACCTTGTGGCGCTGGAATCGAGAATCAATACCACGCCTGGTGGTTGCGATGCAAGCGCTCTAACCACTGGACTATCCCGGCAGGTAGATTAGTATTCATGCCGTTCGGTTCTACGTAGTGTTCGTTTTTCATCTTTGGGTTTAAGATTTTAGCCACGTTTCCTATCCGATTCATGCATACAGGTGTGGGATATAGTTTATTTTAGAACTGATATTATGTAATTGGAAGGGAAACTGAAATGCCCACGTTGTACGGGGTTGTCTCACTTTGTGGATAGCTTGTTTTAGATGACAAAAAAATATCTTGCTGATGCTACCTTATTAACAGTTAACCAAATTATGTGAATGAATCACAATATATATAATGTAGTCAAATTTAAGAAGCACCGATTTTACTCCACCTCAGTGGCTGAATCATCAGAAAGTACTGTGGTGTTACACACGGAGTTTTTACTGAATACGCAGTGTGTGTAATTGATTTTGATTATTCAATTTGCTGAACGTATGCTAACTAGAAATTATATAGATCGACCTACAGTTTTCCATTAAGGACAACAAGCTTTGTACTATTACGTTTTTGTGTCTGTTCAGCTTATGAATAAGACCCACCTGATTGTTGATCGCCATATTTGTATACATTTCACTCTGACCAGTATAGTCATATACATGTAGCATGTATACCTTCATACAAAACTCGACAGTGAGATGCTAGTATAAATGTCATCAAACTGATGTTATCCTTGAATGAGTTTTTTTTGGGGGGGAAGAGGGGTACATTGTAAAAGAAAGTTGATTTAATGTAAATTGTATTTTATTCAAATACTGAATGAGACTGGGTAGTAGGACAAACCGAAGTTAACCCTCTCCCTGGTAAAAGAAAGTTGCATCTCCTCAGGTAAGTTAAAGAACACCAAAATTTCATTCCAGAGTAATCTTCCAATATCAAAGTTGGATTTTTTCTGTTTATTTTCAGAAATGGTTGCCAATGAATACAAAGAATATGGAGACTTGTCGCCTTATAATCAACTCCATAGGGTGTGTATTTGTTTTATGATATATATAAAATTTATTTATACAAAAATCGTGTATTAAATTCAACTGCAGGAGGTGTTCGTCATTGATCATCTTACACAAACATCGCCGTATTTATCAAATTTTGACAGATAATCCAAATAACTGAAAGTTTCAGGTGTAAAAAGATTAGACTAAGATTACGTGAGGAACAATATGCAGGGCTGTTGAAACTGCTTTCCTGTCAATGTGACGTGATCCTAGGTTATCTCGAGGTGTCGAAAGCTGCCTGGATTGATTATGAACGAATCTGAGAACTGTTTTATCAATGAATTCTCTTATACATTCTCTAATCACGTGTAAATGTTTGTAGTATTGTGCAACATATACATAACATAAAATATGACTTCCCGCCTTCTGAAGGATCCACAAGTAATCATCTTTCTTTCTCTTGTCTACATTTCAGGTTGATGCTGATATGATATTTTATGCCCCCATGTTTCGGTTAGCGGATCTGATCTGTCGGTATATGAAAGATCTGTATCTCCTAAGCTTTGATCACGTGTCTGCCTATTCGCCTCACCCCGATTGGCAAGGTAAACTTTTCAGTTATCAGTGAATCATTACCAAACAAACGAGAGAGTAAGTCTGACATATAGTTTTTAAATTTAACGAGGGTGGTCACTCATCAGTTGATAACTACATAAAGTAGTTATAGCCATTGATAGTTCAAACTTTTTACAGAATTTGATGGATGAATGATGAATCGATATTTATCGATCACTTAAAATTATATATACCAACTGATGTGGGTGCGTAATAGTCTACCAAATCTGATATACAATAATTTAGTTTATGACTAGTATTCAATGATAACAATTTTATCATGTTATATCTATAGTATCAACTTGATTTGTACATAACACCAATGCATATACTCAATATACTCATAATCAATGGAGACAATATATATACTCGATACAACATACTGATAATCAGGGAAGACTATAATATGTGTCTTCAGTTTCTCATCCATTTAACTGGTCGCGGTAGCTCAGTTGTAGAGCGTTCTCTTCGTAACCGGGAGGTTATGAGCCCCGCTCGTGCCATGACCACGTCCAACCAAAGACGTAAAAAAACACACCAAGTAGTGATTGCTTCTTCGCCAAACGCTCGGCTTTCTGATATGTCCTAAAAAAACGGAGGTCCCGTGTCGCAGTCCCGAACGCTAAGCTTAGGACTAAATTTGTGGTACTTCATCTACAGCTGGTGACGTCTCAATACGAGTGAAAAATTCTCGACGAAACGCAAATCAATCAATCTCAGCTTTATATACAAGTAAATCCTTACTGTTTCGGGTACACTATAGTAGCCAAGTAAGAACATAGACGAACATACTACACAAAAAAAAAAGGTGAATTTATGGCAAAAATAGGATGACTGAAGAGGCGGACTAGATTCATTAATTCTGATACGACATCGAAACTAATTTAAGAGGTGTACGATGCAAATAGAGAAAATGAGTTTAATTTTCTAAATCCCGTCTCCTGCCGCTCCATGGTAAGGTCTAGCGATGCTTTACCGCGTTAAAATGTTTACATAAGTATTTGCATCTCACAGTATTGTTTTACTGTATGCTGTTCTAGTCTTACTCTCTTGGTCTTCGCCTTAATCTCTCTCAAATACCGAGGGCACATTGAAGGAAACGTTTGGTACACAGTGCGATGATGAAGAAGAATAGACATTTCTATCACGGTTATTGCACACAAAAGAAATACCGCGTCCATTATTCTCCAATACATACCTATCAATCAATATATTATCAGATTAAACTTCCAGAAGACAAATAGATATTTGGGTTTAAAATGTAATGCTTGTTGAGACCGTGTGTGTATTCCCTTAAAACAGCTGTTGCATTAAACCTATTTATAGCTTTTCCGCGCTCTTGCGTACTGTTGTTACACTTCATGTTATGTTAATACAACAATAAAATCGATAACTGATCATTTTATTTCACCATCATAGAAATAATCCATGTATGTTACAAACATTCACAAAAGACTGAAGGATGCCCTTCAACAAAAAAGCAATCGTCTGCGTTCGGAGATCGATAGACTTGTTCGGGCCACACCTGCTGTGACACGGGGCCTCGGGTTTTGCGGTCCCATCAGAAGGACCGCCCCATTTAGTCGCTTCTTACGACAAGCAAGGGGTACTGAGGACCTATTGTAACCCGGATCTCCACGGGAGTTTGGTTAATCTTTTAATAGAATTTGATCACAAGTTACACAAAATCTTCTATACATTTACTCGCACGTGTACGTTTTTGGACACAGCTCGTTCAAGTTCACATCGCTAAGGTTAAGGTCGTTCCTCAACAACAAAAACAAAAAAGAAGAAGAAAAAAAGATAAAAAACATGAAGGAGATATTCAATGAAACATTCGCTTTCTGTGCAATGATACAACAATATGATTCTCCTTTTCACAAATTATATTCATTCAGTGTAGATCACGATGAAAAAAATTCAAAAAGCCAAACAACTCCCAGTAATTGATTCAGGCGCTTGGTAGCCTTTAGCTTAATCAATCAATCTCTTTCAGAAATGTGAAAGATTAAGTACTCTATATCAATCTAGCAGTGATCAAATATGATCGATTACTGATTTGATTAATCAATCATGTCAGGATATTTTGATAAGCATCGATTTCAATGAACATGTGTAAGCCTATAGATGCATACTGTCCATACTTTATATAGGAGTTCCTCACGGAGTGGATCTGTTTTATGTGTTTGGTGTACCACTGGTCGGCCATCAAAGATATCAGTACGACGAACTAGACAAAGAAGCTAGCAGAAAGGTGATGACGATCTGGAGCGATTTTATCAAGGGAAAGTATGTGTCGAGTTTCTATATACCAGCATACAGTAACAATTCTTTTCACAAATAAACTAATAATTTGGCCAAGAAAACGGGAGGGAAAGGGTAGGGGATGGGGCGAAGCAACTGCACTCAGTTGAATCCAAGTCGCTTATCAAATAAGCGTCATTTCGCGAAACTAAACTGTAATGCTTGCGAAAAAATGATTTCATAATAAATTTTAGATAGATAGAATGTACACAAAGTTCCCTAAACAGTGATGTAAAATGAATATGTCATCTGTAAATATCAAACTCCATAGCAACGTCTAAAGGTTAAGTATGTCACATTTTTATCGCTGTCAGTCATATTGACCGATACTGTAGAAAAAGGATTAATTTGGTTTTCCTTGCATTGCGATGATCACTACCCATCTTTGCCTTTTATGATTTTTATTCGTTTTAAAAGACAATATCCTATAATGCAAAATAAAGAAAATATTCACGATTTATTATCATTGTTTGGTAAATCGACTTACTATGATTATTAATAAGATACATTCATAGGAGTATTTGAAAATTAGTGTAGTTTCATGTGAAATATGTAGCAATATAGGAAAATTACATTTGTTTATGATCCAAAGCTGTATAATGCAGAAAGAAACAAACCAGAAAGTTTACACATTTCTTTTCGGTTTTGTCATGAATCTCTCTTTTTTTCCCAGAAATCTTGAATTGTCACCATACCAAGAGAATAACAAACAATACTCCCGTCTTGTGTCAAGAAACAATGAAATAATGATACAGACGGATAATTCTTTTCGGCCAAGGAAAATGCACTTTTGGAATACTGTAATGCCGACCATCAATAACAGCAGCACTCAAAGAGCGAACGAAGTGAAAATGAACTCGTCGAGTGTATCCTGTGTTAACTGCTTTATTATTTTCATATCTTGTACAATGACGTTTGTTTTCTCTGTTTGATAATTTATATCCATATATCTGTGATTAGTTTGATTTCTTTTGATTATGAAGGAAAGAAATATACTTCTTTCACAGATGCTGCAAAAACTATGAATTATAGCGGGACCTTGGCGCCGCATCGGAGTTCTGGTTTTTTGTTATTTTGTTTTTAATATCACATCTCATTCTTCAGGAAACAATGGGATGGTTCTCTGAAGGTCATAAGTTTCATAATGGCACATATGTTTTTAAATGAACTGTAATATATTTCAGTAATGTATGAATTTATTTATGTATATTTTTGTATATGATGTATGATACAAGTTTTAAGACATTATGTATATTTTGCAGATATTGTGATATACCAAGAAGCTTATTTAATATTCTCTAAACGATAAATAAAAACCATTCTTTTCAAGCACCTGTAGCTATGAACTCAAATTTGATTTCAGTCTCTAGAGATCTATATTGCAAATTAGAAATTTTTTGTTGATACCAATAAACCTTACGAAAACCTCAGTACAGAATATTTATATGTAGATATATTTTCATTGAACTATCTTTCCTGAAATTACAGTTATATGACATGAGAGAGACATAATTTGCGTAGTAGATAGATTAGTTTACTGGGTCTCAATTTTCTAACACGAGTTCCAGATTACATATATACTATATGTGTTGATGTCAACTTTCCACCTGCAAATAACAAATTATTGACATTCGCCAAATGGAAATATAAGCAGATTTTCAATTGTATTTTTGGATACATGATCATCGTTTTATGAAAAATAAATGCAGTGTAAATAGTTGTAGTCTACAAATAAATGGAAATATTTTTTCTATCTGACTCATTACTTCGCAACACTAGTTTATGTGACGTTTTGTTTAAAATGCGTCAAAAGACACGAGGGTTACATGTATGTGGTTATAAAATGCAACACAGAAGTGCCTTTTAAAAGAAAGCATATCTTCATAAAAATATTTAAACATGTCATCCTAAAAAAGTACAAAGTATTTCAAGTACTCATTTAATAAGCTTTCAAAATTGTTGTATTGTTGAATCAATGTGTACATTTTGCTACATTGGGTTCGAATTTTCTAAAGAGCTATAAATATAGGGTACCCAAATTCGCTGATGTTAAAACAAAAAACCAAATGGTATGAAATTCTACTCTGTATTCCAATATATTCATACATAATCAATCTATATTACTACCAAAGTTCATCCCGAAATTTCGTATACTTCCCAAGATTTGCAGAATTCGGAAAAAATGCCTATTATTTTTTGGTCGACTTTTAGCTGGGCCCTGGCACTATATCTCTAAACAGAATGTTTGAGCATTGCAGCAAGCTATTACATAGAATGGGCAGCATTAGATACCATTTCTAAGTTGAATTTCTCACCCCAATTCATAAACTTAAATCCGTAATAGCTCCAAGTGACTAAAAATTTTAAAACCATCTGCACTTTCAATAATCACCGCCATTTTGACCGTGCCACTTACTACACAAATTAACATCATTGCTATAAATCGTCAAACACCTGTGTTAATGTAGTTTGGATAAAAATAGACATGATAAGACATTTGTATCTTTATAAAAAACTTGTTATTAGTATAATTTATATACTATAATGAATTATTATTTTTAAACAAGAGGCCCAAGGGCCTAGAATCGCTCTTCTGATAAATTGTACAACCCCACCATTTCTATTCTTAGCCTCTTAGTATTCTAAATCTTTAGTTAAATCCTAAGAATTCAAAAAAAAGTAGGTCAATGTGACCTACTTTTTGGTTTACACATTTTGAGAACCCAAGAAATATCAACTGACAAAGTTTGATGATTTTAAGCCAATTAGTATCTGAATATTGAAATATAGCTGTCAAATTCCAATCGTACGTCATGGTGACCTACTTTCTGGTCAGCGAACTCCGAACATGCAAGACCCATCAACTGACAAAGTTTGATGACTGTAGGTCAAATAGTATCTGAAATATATAAATATAGCCATCCAATTCCAAAAGTAGGTCAAGGTGACCTACTTTTTGGTCAGCACCCTTTGAACATGCAAGACGCATCAACTGACAAAGTTTGATGACTGTAGGTCAAATAGTATCTGAAATATATAAATATAGGTGTCCAATTCCAAAAGTAGGTCAAGTTGACCTACTTTTTGGTCGAAACCCTTCGAACATGCAAGACCCATCAACTGACAAAGTTTGATGACTGTAGGTCAAATAGTATTTGAAATATATAAATATAGCCGTCAAATTCCAAAAGTAGGTCAAGGTGACCTACTTTTTGGTCGACACACTTTGTAGACTCAAGATGCATCAACTGTCAAAGTTTGATGATTGTAGGTCAATTAGTGACTGAAATATATAAATATAACTGTCAAATGCCAAAAGTAGGTCACAGTGACCTACTTTTTGGTTGATACACTCCGAAGACTCAAGATGCATCAACTGACAAAGTTTGATGATTGTAGGTCAAATAGTGTCTGAAATATAGTAATTTAGCTGTCAAATATCAAAAGTAGGTCACGGTGACCTACTTTTTGGTCGACACAAACCGAAGACTGAAGACGCATCAATTGACAAAGTTTGATGATCCTAGGTTTTACAGTGCCCAAAATATGCATCTAAAATTGAAAATGTGAAATTTGAATATCTGCAAAATTCAAAAAGTAGGTCACTGTGACCTACTTTTTTTATAAATATGTTTCAAGGCCTCAAGATGCATCAACTTACAAGATTTGATGATTCTAAACCTCTCGGTATTTGAAATAACAACTTAAAATATATCTATAAATGATAAACCATAAAATTCAGAAAGTAGGTCACGGTGACCTATTTTTCAGTTGACGCATTTCAAGGTCCCATGATCCACCAACTGACAAGTTTTGATGATCATAGGCTTCAAAGTGTCCAAGATATGCATCAAAATTAATTTTAAAATAAATACCTGCAAAATTCAAAAAGTAGGTCACCGTGACCTACTTTTGAGACAACTTGACACAAGGTCCTAAGATGCATCAACTGTCAAAATTTGATGATCCTAGTCCTTATAATGACTAAAATATCTAAGATTTAAGGAATTTAAAAAATTTTTAAATTTAGGTCAACTTTGAAGTGACCTTGAGAACATGCCCTTTGCCCCAGGGTAATGCCTTGAACAATTTTTAATCTACAACATATCCTAATCCTCATGTGTAAGTTTGGTGATAATCTGCCCTGTGGTTCTTGAGAAGAAGATTTTTTAGCAACCACTACTTTTTTTTGTATTTTCCTGATTATCTCCCCTTGTTAAAAGGTCACATCCCTTTATTTAGTATGTATGAAAGCCCTTGGGCCAATGATACCCTGAAACAAATTTGAAAAAAATTGGCCAAGGGGTTCTTGAGTTATAGCCCTTTTTCTAAAAAGTTTACGCACACCGCACACCGCACAAATGGCCATAGCATTAGCTCTTTGAGCCTTTGGCTCAGAAGAGCTAAAAATAGTGTTTGAGTCTCTAAATCGTTATGGGTCCTTTCATCCCTTTTTGGGTAAACAGTTGCACTGGTCAAAATGGCTGCGATAATTGAAAATTGTTAAATTTTCGGGACGACCCGTCCCTTCAGGACAAACGAAAAGAATTTCAAAATGTGGCCAATATTAACAGAGAATAATAACAAAACAACAAAAACTACATATAAATACACCTAGCTCTAAAACTACACTAAATTTACAAACGTATTTACACCGCAGATTACATATTTTTGGTTTTTAGGCTTGCCAATCAATGCTAAGTTCGGAGCAAATAAGGACAAGTCTTTATCGTCCAAAGAGCAGATTCACAATGTACGAAGTAGTAATAATAGACTTAATTAATCTCATGTGAAACGAGTTAACTATTTTAGGTAGCAGGGGACAGTTTCGCACTATAGGCCAGTTTCGCACTATAGGCCCGCTATAGGCCCGGTCAACTTTTTCAAAAAATGGAAATACCCCATATTTGAAGTGATATTACATGTGTAAACATGTATACAATAATTTTAGGATGCATGTCAAATGTAGCTGAGTGCTTAATAAAAATGTTGATATACAACATGTAGGTATCACCATGATTCCTAGCATATAGATGGGTGCAAATACGAAACTAAGACACGTGGTCAGTTGCTGAAGAAATTCTGGTGAAAACATGCAGGGTCTAGCAAAAGGTCTGTAGCTGTGAGGGAAGGTGGATGGCCCCATATGAGAGGTAGATTTTTGAGAAGGGCAGATAGGGTTCTTGATTGTGCACAGTGTCTAAATCCCCATGTTTGGTACTGTGATGGTGTGGGGGTGGTGCGGATTAGCCCAAATGAGGGAAAATCAAAGCAAAAAAGGGGAACCTGCTCAGAGCATGTTTTGTGCACCAGCACCAGTATTTATAGATTACATGTAATTTAGGGCCATAATTTATTAACTACACTAATATGAAATACAAGTATTGACGTAAAAGGGAAATGTGATTTTTCATTAGTCTGTCATAATCTGACTTTGGTGCATACCCCCTATCCACATGTTTCAAAACCAAAGAAACTGTCCCCTGCCACCTTACGTTAATAAATAATAAAGTTAACTCGTACCTGGGGAAATTCTAAAGTTACTGTGCATTAAAGCTGACATGAATTAATATATATAGTATAATTCTTTATGTCCGCCATATTTCTTTGCTAATCCGCCATATTAGTTGGATATTCTATTGTTATATGTATCAGGGTTCGCATGGTATATAAGGGGACGAGTTTTGCTACGCTTCATTTCACATCAGTGTCTTCGATTTACCTGTGCGGGTAGCTTCGACAGGTAACACGTACATCTCCGATACTAATTTATAGGACATCAAGAAGAAATGAAATTACGTTTTGAAACACCATGCAGTGCTCAAAATTACAATAAACATATCGTACAGTAGTAAATCATTCTAAAAGCTTTGGATAAATAAATATAGAATGCCTTTTCTTTACGTGAATGCGCGTACATTTGCAATAAATATGTCAAAACTATACAAAAACGCGGAGAAATATTTCATCTATTATCTAGATCTATTGATGAAACGGAATAAGCAAAGGGTATAAAATCTATACCATTCACACTTACTTCAAGCAAAATGCAAATACATAAATGCTACTATACGTATAAAGAAGACATGGTCATGTACGCTCGTCATGAACAAGCATCGAATGCGGATGACTATTTACCTGGGTCTACTCGTAATATCTGTAAAGGACCGAGGATGTACGTGTACACTTGTCGAAAATACTCAAAGTAGTAGTAAAACTCCCTTTATTAGCATAATCCATGAAACAAAACGATACACTCCATTTGTATTCATTGTACAGACTGCGACACACTTAGCCCGTGCCGATCAGCTATCTTCAATCAGGGGAAGTATCAGAGTAGAATAGTTACCCTGTATTGTGCATGAATCCTTATACTGTATGATTTACTTATCAGAGTATTGCAGATTTATAAATCAGGATATCATTTAGGTACATAAATCCTTTGTGCATAGATAATTTGCATATACAACACTGCATGCGTGTATGGAGAGAGAGAGAGAGAGAGAGAGAGAGAGAGAGAGAGAGAGAGAGAGATTCAAACGATGATCTTGTAATAATCGCCCTCTTATTAAGACAAATGATATCGTTAATTCAATATAAGAGAACAGTAACTCAATATTGCTCTCATTAATTGATAATACAGATTTATTTGATTCATTTAAAGCACGCAATAATTAAAAATTAAACATATCTTTAAATAATGTTATTTTCAATTACTTCATTTTATGCTAATTCGGCGCTCAATAGATCTTATATATCTATGCCATTTTGCTTTATTACATTCTGCGTTGAACTCGACGCAAATTGTAGTAATGCAAAATGTAATAATTGAGAGTTTATCATATGCGTAGTTATCAAGCACATAGATTTTTTTTTTATTTAAACATATTTTATTGAGAAGCTCAACAGGATTGGGCAACAGGCATAGCCTATGTAGGCCCTCTCCCAAATACAAAGGTCAAGACAAAGTACTTAGAATCAAGGGGAGGGGACAAGAGTGTCTGTCCCCCACTTTTGATAACAATATCCATTTTCCCCCCTAATGTTTTCCGCCACACTCAACAATTTTTCAGTTATCTGGTGGCACCCAGTTTTTGTTGGTGGAAGAGAGAAACCAGATACAATGTACCTGGGAAGAGACCACCGACCTTCCGAAAGTAAACTGGAAAACTTTCTCACTTACCGGCGCGAGCGGGTTTCGAACCCGCGCCGACAGAAGTGAGAGGCTGTTATTTTGTAATGCAAGTAAAAAATATATTGGGTGACAACCCCCCCCCCCCCAAACTTGACCCCAGCTTGAAAGTTCTGATATAATAGTAGAAGACACACACCACCACCAATTAAGAAAATGAAGATATTATGAGGCACTCATAGTAGAGGACTCTAACCACCCCATCCCACCCCCAACGATGGAAGAAAATGAAGTGTAGGGGGAAATTATTGAGGCAGTCAAAGTAAAAGACTCTTTTAACCCTTCACCCCCACTTTAGGACTTTGAACATCGGATAAAACATCTTGGTTTGTTTGGGTTTTTGTTTTATTTTATAACTGTTTTCGTTCATCTTTTTTAATTATTATTTTGAATGGCAAGAAATTTTGAAGAATCCAATTTTCCATTTTTTTCATCCTGTTGTACCCCCCCCCCCCCCCCCATGAAAAATGACGATACATGTCTGGTTATTACATGTACATTTTACTTTTCAACACATGCATGCATAGTAATTGTATGGTGTAGAATTGCACCCTTTACCAAGTTTTCCTTCATTTACACAGTGTAAGGAATGGTAAACCAAAATCACAAAACAAAATGCATAAAGGCCAAGATAGTTTTAAGCGTAGGAACTTCATTCACGAATACATAAATACATGTATTCAGAAAAATCGCATGCATGCATTGCAGGACTATAGCATGTGTGTTTTAACGTTTCTGTAACATGCCATAATGATTATTTTCATTTCATAGATCTGGCGCAATGGATATAGTCTGAAAATAGACATACTGCTGTACGTCGAAATTTCATATCCAAATGTATTCGATAAGATGTTAGTATTCATAAATCAGTAAAATTCGTGTTGAGGTTTTATTTGATATGATACAGTGTCAATCTACTGTAATGCATTAGTAGGATATGCAAAAGGCAAGAGTATAAACATTTTCTAGTATCGATATCTATATGATCACGAAAAAACATCATATAATTTGTATCCGGATTCATATGCCGATTTAGATATCAATAAAAACAAAGCTGCATAGTTTGGGGGAGGGGGTTCAAATGAGTCTGATGAAATTAAAAGAAGGAACTCCACATTTGCATTCAAACTAGGTGTACTTCAAAATTAATTCATTTCTGCTCTGACTGAAAGCATGATTCTAAATTCGGGAACGAATCTTGCATACAAAATAATTAATAGGGGAACACATAAATTCGAGCTCCTTTGGAATTTAATGAAATGCAGATATGCTCCTTTCTTTCAACACGAATTGATGTGTTGTTTCAGGCACGTATACAGGGGGTTGGGGTTGGCAGGGAGGCTGGGCTGGTCTGCTCTCCCCACTTTTTTGACAATTTACTTTTTCCCGTTATTCTAACATACAAAGTCAGTATTTTCTACATGCAGTTTAAACTGGTATATATATATATTTTAAATTTGTAATGAATTCAATTATAAGCATCAACTCCTGTAAGTTTTTAATATATTGTCAATAACAAATTTTTTAAATAGCTGGACTTTTTTAATGCTTGTAAGCTTACCATTATATCAGTGATCAATTGTCTTTCCTTCTGTGAAATGATATTGTACATCGAAGTAGGACAGTCTCTCTCTCTCTCTCTCTCTCTCTCTCCTGTTCAATCAATGAATATGGACATACAGAGACCGTAAATAATTATGTGGTTCCCAATGAAACAATAAAACTATATTTTCGTTTATACATTTCCTTTTATATGTGTCTTTGTGTAATCAACTGTTTATTATGGATTGCAAATGTAATACCCGCATTTTTAAACAGATGTATATTTTCGATCATTATTCCCTTATTTGTATATCCAAATTTGTATATGATCATCGATAAATTTTGAATTGAGCACGTAATATATCCAACCAGATGCTCAGTGTATATGATTAGATTCCCGATTTCTATAAACTGCAAAACCTCGACCAGACAAGCATTCAATACAGGAATTATTTTCGACTCTGATTGAAGACACCCTATTTGGCACGGGTGAAGTGTGTCGCAGTCTGTATAATGGAATGGCAACGTGTTGTAAAGTTCTAACGAGATACAAATGGAGTTTATCATTTTGTTTCGTGGATTTATCAGAATAAAGAGAATTTAATATTTTCGGTAAGTGCACATCTCCGATACCTGTTGAATAGACGTCCGTATTTGATACGGTGTTTTTTGTGGCAAATATGCCATGTGCATTACATATTATGCATATGGCATGGACCTGTATTTTGCAAGAATTGATTTAAATAATATATTTTATGCTCTTTGATTATTCCATTCTATCAGTATGTAATTGGCAAATGATTTCTCCGCATTTATTTCATAAGAAACTGCAAATACTTGCTTGCACTTGCAAGTATGCAAGAAAAGCTTTTTTTTTTTTTGCATTTTTTTCTAAATTATCTAAACTTTCGGAATTTTGCATTGGTATACAATAAATATTTTGTAATTTTGAGCAAAGTATAATGTTTTAAAATGTGATTTTATTTGTTTCGCATTTCCCTATATATTACTATCGGAGGTGTGCACTGGTCGAGTCCACCTAGAAAAATCATTCAGGTGTGACAATCCCATTTGGGGTATATACGGGTAGAGTAAATTAGGCTACCTGAGAGAAATATGGCGGATAAGATGAAAAAGGTGTACGTATTTATTAATTCATGTCAGCTTTAAGAATTAATAGATGATTTATGAATAATAAAAAATAAAAATACTAGGCTAGATGAATAATAAAAGAACTATATATTTGAAATAATATATAAATAGTAGGGCACCTATTTCGCACTATGAGAATAGACGCTTTTATCGAGGAAGCGCAATTTTCATTGAGGTATTTCCCTTGGTGATTGTTGGAAGCAGCCTAAGTACAAATTATCTAACTCGGGTATTAAAGAAGGCGCTGTTGCAGCAACCTCTCTCTTTGCTCGTAACAATCCAGTTGTGAGGTTGGTTGTGTTTTTGAATAAGAAATGTCTTGCCAATAGCAGTTGGATATACAATTTAAAATTACATATTTAAGATTAGTAACGTTTTATTATTTGATTGATTTATATGTAAGGCGGTATTTCTCCATTTATTGTCTCGATTACATAGGATTTTATGTTTGTTCAGGTATACATGTGGGACATGTACTTCTCACACCATGCGGGTTTTGGATAATTAGACGTTTGCTAATGCTCCTTGTAATTTGTTATATATGTGTACTCTTGTTTCTATTTATTACGGTCTACAATATGCCGCGCACTAAAAGAACCACCAGAGCCTCTCGGCGTTTCGACCCAGGAGTAAACTTGGAGAATCGGGGCCGGCCTAGAAGCAACAGGCGTAGGAACCCAAGCCCGCTAAGCGTTCCTACCCCTGCGGAGAACCGGCCGCAGTTGCAACCTCTTACACAAAACATTGGACCGCAACAGCCCAATTTTCGCCTGAATCAACTCCAGCCAATTGCACAGTCACAACCCATGATTCTGCCTCAACCACAGCAGACCTTCGGTGAACCTCCACAATCCCGGTCCTGCCCCAACCACAGTAGACCTTCGCTGTACCTCAAACCACACAAAATTTGCACCAACAGGCACTGGCCCAGACACCCTAGAACCATGAGGTTGTTTCAGTCCAGTCTGTTTGCACATTAATCAATCTCTTCAGCAAAAAATTATCAAGGGTAGTTTTGTTGAATTACATTAACTCCTTCCTCCAGTGGAAGTGATAAAACCTTGACTATCGGTCTTACAGGGGAAATGTTACAAAAGAAAATGTTTCCAAGATATTTTCTATTGAAAAATGAACTGATGTTATGTTAATATCTATCTACACAACAGCTCATCCAGACAAAGCTGTTGAAATGTTTAAGTTTATTCATACTGTCCGTCTGGGGGCGTCAAGGGGGGGGGGGGTACTGGATGACACGAATATGATACACAATATCGTCTTCGCAAATCCAATACCCCTGGTAGCTCTTGGGCCATGGTTGATCCAGAGTTATGGTTGTTGTACTCGTACATGACTCCCAATTCTCATCTCAACCCCTCCCACGCTCAACAACCACAAGTTAAGAAATGTTGCTTTGATTTCAACTTTAAGGGGTTCTCTATGCGAAATCCTTGTCAGTATGTGCACACATGTACACGCTGCGCAGGCAAGCACCCAGTCATGCACTGCACTTGGCAACAATCAAAGCCAAGTCCTAGCACTGCATTTCAGAACCCCACAAGTTCCTTTCGCCCCCCAGTCCAGGCCTCCTTCCTCTCAGTACTACAGAATACCAAACACTACACCCCAACAAAACTATCTCGGCTCCCCAACCCAGACCCCTAACTACAGGGGAAATGCACAAAAACATTTGGGCACTTGGAAAAACACCAATTAAAATTCCTGTATTGTGCAAATATCTTGTCAATCATCCCAACAAACCACTAGCTCATAAACTAGGTTTTTCTGAAGGTTTCAATTCATGTTATTCTGGTCCATGCAAACACTTAGAAAATCACAACTTAGTTTCGGCGTATCAACACCCATCAGGAATCCAAGAAAAAAATAACAAAGAGGTGGAGTTAGGTAGGGTGGGGGGTCATTACAAGTGCCTATTTCTAATCTTCGCATATCTCCTGTAGGAGTTGTTACAAAAGGTGATAACTGGTTGGCGTTTGATAACCCACTTATCATACTCTGCAGAAAACAGTGTTAATTTTTACTTAGACTCCCTTGAGTCAACAGTTCATTACACGTCCTTTGATATGTACAGTGAAAAGAATGTTAGCCAGGATTGGCAAAAATGGATATAAAATCGGTTTCAAGGTCAATGGTCTGTACTACATTGAAAAATGCCTACCAATGGGCTGTTAATTGTCATCTCCATATGAGTGAAATATTCTCGAGAGGGACGTAAAACAATATTTAATCAATCAATCATTCATGCAAAGTTTTTTGAAGAATTTGCCACATTCTTACATTGGGTTACTCAACAACTTAGTGGTTCTAATACCTTCTAAGATCATTATTTGGATGATTTCATTTTCGCAGGAAAAGATCAAGTATCTTGTTACAAACTGATGCAAACAGTGTGTACTGAACTCGGGGTCTCACTTGCAAAGGAAAAAAAACCCCAGTTTTTCCTACTCGTTGTCTTGGTTTTTCTGGGTCTGGAAGTTGACACCATGCAGATGATGGTTCGAATACCTGAAGCAAAATGTAATGAGTTGTTGGCATTTTTGCAGGAACATCTAAGTTAAAAAACATTCTGCTATGGCAGTTACAGTCCCTGCTGGGGAAGCTTAATTTTTTCACTAAAGCCATTTCATCGGGAAGGACATTTGTGAGGGGTTTGTACAATGCAACCCATGGAGCTAGTAAGCTACACCATCATATCAAACTCAATAATGAAATGAAACAAGAAATTTGCATGTGGATAATTTTCTTAGAATGTTTTAATGGCCAAGTTAACTTCCTATAAACTGATTGGTCATCTAACCTGGTCTTGGATTTGTACACAGACAGTACTGGTTCTACCCATTTGGGTTGTGGTGCCTACTTTCAGGGTGAGTGGTGTAATTTTCCTTGGCCACGTGATTGGTATGACTCTGACATAATGCGTGATATGACAACTTTAGAACTTATTCCAGTGATTTTGGCCATCAAGTTGTGGGTCAGTAGATTATCAAATAAAAAAGTATTTTTTTCATATTGATAATGAGGCATTAATGGTAGTTTTGAATAAGCAGTCCTCCAAATCCAAGCAGGTTATGAAGTTAATCCGTCCATTTGTCATAGATTGTATGTTTCACATACCCACTAGAGCTAACATTAAAGCTGACATGAATTAATAAATACGTACACCTTTCTCATCTTATCCACCATATTTCTTTCAGGTAGCTTAACTTACTCTACCCGTATATACCCCAAATGTGAATGTCACACCTGAGTGATTTTTCTAGGTGGACTCGACCAGTGCACATCTCCGATACTAATACACAGGGAATGCGAAACAAATAAAATCACATTTTAAAACATTATGCTTTGCTCAAAATTACAAAATATTTATTGTATACCAATTCAACATTTCGAAAGTTTAGATAATTTAGAAAAAAAATGCAAAAACAAAAGCTTTTCTTGCATACTTGCAAGTGCATGCAAGTATTTGCAGTTTCTTATGAAATAAATGCGGAGAAATCATTTGCCAATTACATACTGATAGAATGGAATAAGCAAAGAGCATAAAATATATTATTTATATCAATTCTTGCAAAATACAGGTCCATGCCATATGCATAATATGTAATGCACATGGCATATTCGCCAAAAAAAACCCCAAAAAACAACCTCGTATCAAATACGGACGTCTATTCAACAGGTATCGGAGATGTGCACTTACCGAATATATTAGATTCTCTTTATTCTGATAAATCCACGAAACAAAACTCCATTTGTATCTCGTTAGAACTTTACAACAAGTTGTCATTCCATTATACAGACTGCGACACACTTCACCCGTGCCAAATAGGGTGTCTTCAATCATGGGAGATGTCAGAGTCGAAAAATTTTGCTTGTCTGGTCGAGGTTTTGCAGTTTATAGAAATCGGGAATCTAATCATATACACTGAGCATCTGGTTGGATATATCGCGCGCTCAATTCAAAATTTATAGATGATCATATACAAACTTGGATATACAAATAAGGGAATTATGATCGAAAATATACATCTGTTTAAAAATGCAGGTATCACATTTGCAATCCATAATAAACAGTTGATTACACAAAGACACATATAAAAGGAAATGTATAAACGAAAATATAGTTTTATTGTTTCTTTAGGAACCACATAATTATTTACAGTCTCTGTATGTCCATATTCATTGATTGGACAAGAGAGAGAGAGAGAGAGAGAGAGAGAGAGAGAGAGAGACTGTCCTACTTCGATGTACAATATATCATTTCACAGAAGGAAAGAAAATTGATCACTGATATAATGGTAAGCTTACAAGCATTAAAAAATTTCAGCTGTTTAAATTTTTTTTATTGACAATATATTAAAAACTTACAGGAGTTGATGCTTATAATTGAATTCATTACAAATTTAAAAAAAAAATATCAGTTTGAACTGTGCATGTAGAAAATAGTGTCTTTGTATGTTAGAATAACGGAAAAAAGTAAATTGTCAAAAAAGTGGGGAGAGCAGACCAGCCCAGTCTCCCTGCCAACCCCAACCCCCTGTATACGTGCCTGAAACAACATCAATTCGTGTTGAAAGAAAGGAGCATATCTGCATTTCATTAAATTCCAAAGGAGCTCGAATTTATGTGTTCCCCTATTGATTATTTTGTATGCAAGATTCGTTCCCGAATTTAGAATCATGCTTTCAGTCAGAGCAGAAATGAATTAATTTTGAAGTACACCTAGTTTGAATGCAAATGTGGGGTTCCTTCTTTTAATTTCATCAGACTCATTTGAACCCCCTCCCCCAAACTATGCAGCTTTGTTTTTATTGATATCTAAATCGGCATATGAATCCGGATATAAATTATAATGTGTTTTTCGTGATCATATAGATATCGATACTAGAAAAAGGTGATACTCTTGCCTTTTGCATATCCTACTAATGCATTACAGTAGATTGACACTGTATCATGTATTAAAAAAAAACCTCAACACGAATTTTACTGATTTATGAATACTAACATCTTATCGAATACATTTGAATTTGAAATTTCGACGTACAGCGGTATGTCTATTTTCAGAATATATCCATTGCGCCAGATCTCCGAAATGAAAATAATCATTATGGCATGTTACAGAAACGTTAAAACACACATATGCTGTAGTCCTGTAATGCATGCATGCGATTTTTCTAAATATATGTATTTATGTATTCGTGAATGAAGTTCCTACGCTTAAAACTATCTTGGCCTTTATGCATTTTGTTTTGTGATTTTGGTTTACCATTCCTTACACTGTGTAAATGAAGGAAAACTTGGTAAAGGGTGCAATTCTACACCATACAATTACTATGCATGCATGTGTTGAAAAGCAAAATGTACATGTAATAACCAGACATGTATCGTCATTTTTCATGGGGTGGGGGGTACAACAGGAAGAAAAAAAATGGAAAATTGGATTCTTTAAAATGTCTTGCCATTCAAAATAATAATTAAAAAGATGAACGAAGACATCAATAAAATAAAACATAAAACCCAAACAAACCAAGATGTTTTATCCGATGTTCAAAGTCCTAATGTGGGGGCGAAGGGTTACAAGAGTCTTTTATTTTGACTGCCTCAATAATTTCCCCCTACACTTTATTTTCTTCCATCGTTGGAGGTGGGATGGGGTGGTTAGAGTCCTCTACTATGAGTGCCTCATAATAATTGGTGGTGGTGTGTGTCTTCTACTATTATATCAGAACTTTCAAGCTGGGGTCAAGTTTGGGGGGAGGGGGTTGTCACCCAATATATTTTTTATTTGCATTACAAAATAACGGCCTCTCACTTCTGTCGGCGCGGGTTCGAAACCCGCTCGCGCCGGGAAGTGAGAGAGTTTCCCAGTTTACTTTCGGAAGGTCGGTGGTCTCTTCCAGGGTACATTGTATTTGGTTTCTCTCTTCCACCAACAAAAACTGGGTGCCATCAGATAACTGAAAAATTGTTGAGTGTGGCGGAAAATATAAAAAAAATCCAAACAAACAAAATAAAAAAAAAATGGATATTGCTATCAAAGGTGGGGGACAGACACTCTTGTCCCCTCCCCTTGATTCTATGTACCTTTGTACTTGACCTTTTAAATAAAATAAAAATTCTATGTGCTTGATAACTACGCATATGATAAACTCAATTATTACATTTTGCATTGCTACAATTTGCATCCAACGCAGAATGTAATAAAGCAAAATGGCATAGATATATAAGATCTATTAAGCGCCGAATTAGCATAAAATGAAGTAATTGAAAATAACATTATTTAAAGATATGTTTAATTTTTGATTATTGCGTGCTTTAAATGAATTGGATAAATCTGTAATACCAATTAATGAGAGCAATATTGAGTTACTGTTCTCTTATACATGTATTGAATTAACGATACCATTTGTCTTAATAAGAGCGCGATTATTACAAGATCATCGTTTGAATATCTCTCTCTCTCTCTCTCTCTCTCTCTCTCTCTCTCTCATACACTCGTGCAGTGTTGTATATGTAAATTATCTATGCACAAACAATTTATGTACTTAAAAGATTTCCTGATTCATAAATCTGCAATACTCTGACAAGCAAATGATACGGTATAAGGATTCATGCACAATACAGGGTAAATATTCTACTCTGATACTTCCCCTGATTGAAGATAGCTGATCGTGTGTCGCAGTCTGTACAATGGACAATGTTGTTTAGTGTTGGAATACAAATGGAGTGTACCGTTTTGTTTCATGGATTATGCTAATAAAGGGAGTTTTACTACTACTTTGAGTATTTTCGACAAGTGTACACGTACATCTTCGGTCCTTTACAGATATTACGAGTAGACCCTGGTAAATAGTCATCCGCATTCGATGCTTGTTCATGGCGAGCATACATGACCATGTCTTCTTTATACGTATAGTAGCATTTATGTATTTGCATTTTGCTTGAAGTAAGTATGAATGGTATAGATTTTATACCCTTTGCTTATTCCATTTCATCAATAGATCTAGATAATAGATGAAATGTTTCTCCGCGTTTTTGTATAGTTTTGACGTATTTATTGCAAATGTACGCACATTCACGTAAAGAAAAGGCATTCTATATTTATTTATCCAAAGCTTTTAGAATGATTTACTACTGTTCGATATGTTTATTGTAATTTTGAGCACTGCATGGTATTTCAAAACGTGATTTCATTTCTTCTTGGTGTCCTATAAATTAGTATCGGAGATGTACGTGTTACCTGTCGAAGCTACCCGCACAGGTAAATCGAAGACACTGATGTGAAGTGAAGCGTAGCACAACTCGTACCCTTATATACCATGCGAACCCTGATACATATAACAATAGAATATCCAACTAATATGGCGGATTAGCAAAGAAATATGGCGGACATATAGAATTATACTATATTTATTAATTCATGTCAGCTTTAATGTTGATTCAATTTCTCGCCAACAGTGGCACCGTTTCAGGCAAGATGTTCCCCATTCACAGGCATCACCATGCACGATACCAACCACATTTCATTCGCTCATCTCCAGTTTGAGTTAAACAAGTTGTTAGCAGCAGCCTTGTCCTAAAACATATGCAAGGCATATCATATGGGCCTTAAACCTATTTTAATTCTTTCATGATTCAGGGTTTAAATACCCCTTGGCCACCTACTTCTGAATTGCTAGTCATATTTGTCGCCCATTTGTCATTCGGTCATACCTGACATCAATATCCTACTATTGTAAACTTCAAGGTCTCGAAGATCCAACTGTTCAATTCCTGGTGCAAAAATTGTTTAAAACTCAAGTCTTCTAAGATAGATGGAAGACTGCAAATCACCAAGACCATTTTAGATCAGTAATTATAGTTCTACCCAGTGTTTGTTCAAGTTCATATTAGAGAACGCTGTTTTCATCAGCTTTCTCTGTTGCATTTTATGGCCTCCTTTGGACAGGAGAACTTGCAATTTCAAGCAAGTCTCCAGACAGAGTTCTTATGATCAATGATATTCAGGTTGATGAAAATAGCTCCTTGCTACACTTTGCAATTCATTATTCGAAAACTTATCAGTGTGGCAAAGGTACAGTTCTGCAATTGCACGGCATAGGTGATCTGACATGCCCAGTGGCAATTCTGCAAAGTTATATGTATTTAAAAATCAGAACCGACCAAGCTGGCCCATTATTCTGTCATTTTGCAGGCAGCCCTCTGTCAAAATATCAGTTTACCGCTCTGCTGTCTAAATCAATTTCTGCATTTAACTTGGATGTCAAGGACTACAAATCCCACTCTTTTCGTATTGCCTAAGTATAGAACTAGCACTAAAAGGATTCACCCCCACCCCCAAGTAATCCAATCATCTGGAAGATGGAAATCCAATCGTATTCCAAAAATTTGATAAATTAAATCAAAAGATGTCATTTCAGATCCCCAAGTCGTGTGGTTGTTTGGGTCATATATTATCAAAAGGACATTTATGGAGGTCAAGTCTAGATCTGGTGGGTGTGATTTAAATTTACAAAGATGAAATATTTCAATCTGGTGGCAAGGGTATAGTGGCTTAGAGTTCAAAGATGCTATAGCAAAGTTAAGGCTGCTTAAAAGGGTTGGTCCTATGCCTAATGCTATTTTGGTGCATTGTGGTGGTAATGACTCCTTGCTATGGAATATTTAGATTATCATCGCGGAGCAGTTCCCTCACACACATATCATATGGTCACATATTTCCCCCCGCATACATTGGCGGTATTCCTCAAATGGTAACGCCATGGATAAGACCAGAAGGAGGTTCAACTCCTTAACAAATTAAGTAAGACAAGCTGGGGGGGGGGGGGGGGGGGGGTGTTAGTCATCCAACACCCCAACATTACAAATCATATACATTTTTTTGTCAGGGATGGAGTTCATCTATCTAAATTGGGCAACATTTTATTTCTCAATACAATTCAAGGGCTTGGAAGCAATCATAGGCAATCGAACACAATTCTATCCACCCCAGTAAGCATTCACCATTGGTAGGGTATGAAAGGGCACGGCTGTTTGACATCGCTTAGGACCCTCACCAGTCAGTGGTGAAGCCCCCATGCATAAATGCTATGTTAAAGCATTTACTTATGGGAACTGAGCGGCATACATCAATTTAACTCTAATTTGTCTGTTTTGGACCACTGAACCACCCAGGATCACAGTAGAAGATCATGTAAATATTGTGACACTTGATTTATTTCCCCTTGACCTCTGCACCTATCAGGGTCATGGACATTTAGACTATATTTACATTAAACCTTCTATTCTTTGACCATGACTTCTGCATCTCCCAGGGTCAAAGTCATATAAAGTTGTGATTTTGTATTGAAATGTTGTAGTTTGTTGATTGTGTTGCTGGGCCTACCCGTTGTTTTGGAGGCCGTTGTATTATCAGCCATAAACGCCAAATAAATGTAACCCTTCATTTGTTTGTTTTTTGATTGCGCATGTACGAGATAAATATATATATATACACCAGATACTTAGAACTCTCTCTCTCTCTCTCTCTCTCTCTCTCTCTCTCTCTCTATATATATATATATATTTATATTGGTACCGTATAAGTTTTACATTATGACCCCTGGGTCGAGGCCTCTGCTGGTGGACTGTTAGTCCCCGAGGGTCTCTACAGTCCAGTAGCTAAGTACTTCGTTACTAGCTTGAAAATACGAATGTATATTTAATTGCTGTTATAAAATCTAGAAATTCATTTCCAAATTAAGGATTATCTCCCTCACGCATAGCTCTTATCCTTAGACAAATTTGACTCCACTTTTTTGGCACACTGTTTTTCCCTATAATAGCTCTAAAACTTCATTGTTATTTCGGATTTCAAACATTTCGGTTGAGCATCACTGAAGAGACATTATTTGTCGAAATGCGCATCTGGTGCATCAAAATTGGTACCGTATAAGTTTTACATACATATTATATATATATATATATATATATATATATATAAAGCACTAAAATCCAACAACACTCAACATCCAGGATATAAAGAGCACTAAAAATGACCAACGACACGTACAACAGTGAATTGTCAAATTTTCGGGACGACCTGTCCCTTCTTCAGGACGATATAATATTTACATAGAAAAGTAAGGAAACTAAAACTACAACTAAACTACAAAAGGTTATAACAAACAAAACGTCTACATATTAAAATTATCGAGTGTAATTTTTCGATTTTAGTGCTTTCTATATATATATACTAACTAATCTACAAACGTATTTACAACGCAGACTACTAAAGACCAAAAAAACATGTAGTCTGCGTTGTATATATAGATTAGTGTAGTTGTAGTGCTATATGTATCTATATGTAGTTTTTGTTATTATTCTCTGTTGATATTGGCCACAATATGTAATTCTTTTCGTTTGTGCGAAAATTTGACAATCTGGTTGTTCGTGTCGTTGGTTATTTTAGTGCTTTGTATATATATATATATATATATATATATATATATATATATAATTTCCGGTTGAGATCCATCTCTTCTTTTTCAATGTAATTGCCCACTAGTGCCAAAGGGGTTCAAGTACCATCAGCCCAGAACTGACAACGTCAGGGTCCTCTCCATTGACCTACTCCTCAACTACCATCACGACTTCTTCGTCAGACCGGAAATGACGTCCACGGATATCGTTTTTTTTAAAGTTTGGGAATAGGAATAATTCGCTAGGAGCTAGGTTAGGCGAATAGGCAGGATGTGGTATTAATTCATACCCGTTTTCCTCTACAGCATCCACTGCAACTTTGCAAGTGTGGACTCTCGCGTTGTCCTGTTGCAGCAAAACACCTTTAGAGAGTTTACCTCGGCGTTTTTCACGGAAGGCGGTTCTCAGCTGGTCTAGCAAGTTTGCATAGTACACTCCAGTTATTGTACTTCCCTTGGGTAAAAAGTCCAACATAATAACGCCTTTTGCGTCCCAAAATACTATGGCCATCACCTTGCCTGCGTCTTGAACTTCTTTGGCCGCGGGGACCCAGGCTCTACCCACTGACGACTCTGTGCTTTATACTCATAATAATGAATCCAAATCTCATCTACAGTCACCAGACGCAAAAGAAAATCATCTTTTGACCTAAAACGATTCAAAAAGGCGCTGCATACTGATGCTCTTCTTGCCATTTGCTTATCGCTAAGGGATTTGAGAACCCAACGGACTGTTAGCTTGTGCATACCTTAACGATCATGTAATATTGTTGAAACGCTACCATGTGAAATGTCTAATGCCTGAGCTATTTCTTCCACTTGAATTCGCCTATTAGAGTATACCAGATCCCGAACTTTCTCGCACATTTCTTCGTCTGTGGCATCCAGTGGGCGTCCAGACCTGGCGTCATGTTCTAAAGACGTTCTACCGCGTTTGAATTCCCCTACCCAGAATTTGAGCATAAGATGGTGCAGAAGACCCATAAACATCGGCTAACTCGCTACGTATTTCCTTGTCTCTTTTACCTTTTAAATACAAGTACCGAATTATAGCACGGTTCTCAACTTTAGATGAAAAGCATGCCTTTGCATCACTAGCCATGTTTGACAATCAATATCTTATTAAAGAATGACTCGATACCCGTGTAATTTTGTACACAGGTATAAAACATGTATTGAAACAAGGCATGAAAATCGTGACCGTCTCGGTCAATTGGAAATGGGATAGGCTGGTTACTTATTGACTCGCCCTTGTATATATATATAAGCACTGAAAAGGCCATGGCACTGTTGATTATTTAAACCTCAAATTTTCGACGCAACCCGCATCTTTATCAAAAGACAGATATTACATTATACAAATCTCACACACCACCAAAAATAAAAACCCGACAAATATTAATCTACATTGTTAACAAGAATGATACACTGATGTACTGAATTGAGAAAATGGTTTCATTGTAAGCATGTCTACAGACGATAGTGAAGAGAGTTTATACTATGGTCGGGTCAGGATGAAAGTAGAATTATTTTTTCAAAATTATTAAAATGAGACAAATTTAGAGAGAAAACTTCCAAAACAACGTGATTGTAAAGTAAAATGGTGGGAAGATAATGATTTGGAGTGATTAAGGTGGCAGGGGACGGTTTCTTTGGTTCTGAAACATGTGGATAAGGGGTATACATCAAAGTCAGATTATGACAGACTAATGAAAAATCATATTTTCCTTTTATGTCAATACTTGTATTTCACATTGGTGTAGTTAATAAATCATGACCTTAAATTACATGTAATCTATAAATACTGGTGCTGGTGCACAAAACATGCTCTGAAGAGGTTCCCCTTTTTTGCTTTGATTTTCTCTCATTTGGGCTAATCCACATCACCCCTACACCATTACAGTACCAAACATGGAGATTTAGACACTGTGCACAATCAAGAACCCTATCCTCCCTTCTAAAAAATCTACCTTTCATATGGGGTCATCCACCTCTCAGCTATAGACCTTTTGCTAGACCCTGCATGTTTTCACCGGAATTTCTTCAGCAACTGACCACGTGTCTTAGTTTCGTATTTGCACCCATCTATATGCTAGGAATCATAGTGACACTTACATGTTGTATATCAACATTTTTATTAAGCACTCAGCTACATTTTACATGCATCCCAAAATTATTGTATACAATTTTACACATGTAATATCACTTCAAATATGGGGTATTTCCATTAAAAAAAATTGACCGGCCCTCTAGTGCGAAACTGTCCCCTGCTACCTAAGTTTATCGCAATTCACCTTTGAATTAGAACGCTTTGGTCGATATAGTATTGCGTTGTGTGACGACACAATTGAATCTTTCTGTAATACAATTGCGAAATGCAACAGAAACTCTCATTGGTCCATATGTATAAGTCCGCCCAAATTCCCTTATACGGGAGTAGTCAGCATTTAAAAACATGACGGCCAGATGCTAGATGAAAAAAAAACTTCAAAGGAAGAAAGAAAAAAAGTTGTATTCTTGTGTTGTTGTCTCATAAATTTAATATCAAAAAATTCCTGACATTATACAGGCTGTCCAGCGGCCCTAAAATTCCTAATTTTTTTCAGTTTTGCTAAAATTCCTTAAAAAAAATGTAAAATTCAAGGGGAAATCCTAAAAAAGCCCTTATTTTTCATGTCAATTCCTACTTTTTTATCAGTCTTGAAAAATCAAGATGCATTCATACAAAATGTGTGTTATTAACGTAGATTGCAGTTCTTATTCAGATAATGCTGATGCAGTGAAGGCAGTTGACCTGTGGATCCATGTGTCAAGCTTGTTTATTGGTTGTGACTTTGTGATAAAGAGTTGAGATTTTAGGTATGTAAATAGTAATATTTTTTAATTAGCAATTTATCCCAATGAAGAATATCTGAGGGATGTTTGCTCCTTCATTGAAAGTGTAGCAAGCTGTTCACTTATTATTAACTACCTGGAATTGTTTTCTATGGGACAGGAGTTTATTACATTGTAGATTCACTATTTTTCAGTAGACACTTGTGTGTGTGTGTTATCTTTGATTACTTGGTATTTTGCTGTTTAGTTAAGTAAAATTGTGCAAATGTCTACTAGCTATAAACACTTCATGATCAATGCTTTAAAATATGTTTACAAGTAATGAACTCATTATCATTTAAAAATTTTATTAGTTTGTTGTACAATGTAAACTTATAACAGTTTAATAAATTTAAAAATAATTGGTGAGGAAATGTGGTGGCTGAAAGGGGAGAAGAGGAGGCCACATCAATGAAGCTTTGATTGATATAAGATATATAGCTAGTGGAAACTTGCTCAAATGCTTTTTAAAATGTGGTTTTCTAATCTTAAAGGAAATTATTACATTATAATTCTCTATATTTCAGGTTATAGCCAATAATAGCTGAGACCATGGAACACTGGAATACGCCCTTCCTGTACTTACATCTTATTTGTGTGTCATGTGAGTTTCTTTATTGTCAAATTTGACAAGGTAAGTCCTTTTAAATAATTAAAACTTCCGCAATTTGGTTAAAAATTCCTAATTTTAGCCCTAATTTAGCCCTAATTTTTTAAAATTTTACCCCTAAAATTTGCCCTTATTTTTTGTCCAAGGGTGCTGGACAGCCTGGACATATTTTCCTACTATACTTATGTCCAAACATACCTTCAAATATTTATTAAAGCCCCATACGACCCAAAAACTCGATCACAGCTTTTGATGATTTCGTTATTAGACGTAGCCATGTTAGGTAGCCAGTCAATTCGAATCCCGGTTCATTTCCATACTAGCACAATAGCGTCTAGATGTGTACTAATACCCCACAAATATTTTAGCTAAATAGTTTAAATAATATACCACCCCAGCCCTATTAAATGATAATTATTCAAATAGCTAAACTCACGGCAATGCGGCTTTCATTAGTCA
Source organism: Ostrea edulis (assembly GCF_947568905.1). Classification (NCBI taxonomy): domain Eukaryota; kingdom Metazoa; phylum Mollusca; class Bivalvia; order Ostreida; family Ostreidae; genus Ostrea; species Ostrea edulis. The sequence goes on from NC_079167.1 coordinate 52,744,170, forward strand.
TGGGCGGCCGCGCCGGCCGGTCTCCATCTAATGGGCTTGTGTAGCATTTTCGTTCATCAAGAGCTTATTTTACCTTTACAAAACCTGGTACAAAAAATGTTTTAATTTCTATTAATTGTTCGTGTTGATAATAAATGAAGAGCGAATACATAACTTACAACCGATTTTATGAATAGATAAGTTCGAATTGACCGGCTACCTAACATGGCTACGTCAACAAACGAAATCATTTGAAGCTGCAAGTTTTCGGGTCGTGTGTGGCTTTAATGAATATTTGAAGGTATGTTTGGACACAAGTATATAGTAGGAAAATATGTTAAGATTTTTTTATATTGGGTTTATGAGACAGCAACACAAGAATATACCAATATCAGGCCTCAACCGTCAACAGCTTTTTGTGACCCGTAAATCGAAGGTTTTTATATGTACACTGAATACGCTCGAAAAAGTGGGCGGGCTGTAATTGGCCAATGAAAACTCTTGTTGTATTACATCAAACATGTCATTCAAATTGTTCAATCGTCTTATTCAATTGTGTCGTCACACAACGCAATACTATATCGGGTAAAGCGTTCTAATTCAAAGGTGAATTGCGATAAAACAAAATTTGGTAATTCGTACCATTGTGGATTCGGATATGGTAAGATAGTGCACGGCTGGTGTGACCGGTCGACAGGGGATGTTTACTCCTCCTAGGCACCTGATCCCACCTCTAGTATATCCAGGGGTCCGTGTTTGTCCAACTCTCTATTTTGTATTACTTACAGGAGTTATGAGATTGATCACTGTTCGTTATATTCACCTTTCACACGTGACATGCTTGTTGCTTGCATTTATACAGGATATGCTATATTCTATGAGATGAAGTGCATACCTCCAAAATCTTTCCATGTTACTGTGTTTGATTAATCATTCTTGAATCAAATGATTGCATAGCATTGCCATACTGAAAGGCTAAGATAACGAACAGTGATCAATCTCATTGCTGGAGACAGTGAAGTTTTTTTCATCCCGCCGACATCTTATTTGTATTTGCCTTAGATTCGTATTTGAACTAGTTGTAAATTTTAATGCTATCTAATGTTCTAGATGTTTGTGAATATCCACAAAATTAATGTTTGAACATGTTTTACTAAGATTTATCAAGAGTTTTACATTAAGGTGGCTCACTACACCCTGAAATAGTTTCTCAAATCATTACGAATTGATTTAATTATAAAAGATATGATGATATATAATACGTATATATGCAAAAAAGACAGAAAATATGCAAATTTGGATTAAAACATGATTTTCAAAAAAATTATTTCAACGCATATGAACAAAAGACTGGCGGATTTGAACTCGTGAGCTGCTGTTCACCAGCCCAATGCTTTAACCACTGGGCTACGATGATAGATAAACGAATCGATTGATATAAATAATTTCACAAAACATTTAAATCGCCATCTTGTGACGTAGTGTCATAAAGAGTATAAACTTTAGAGTAGTGAATTACCTTAAACGGAATTTATTGCTAGTTACAACTTTTCATTATGTCAGGGATATTTGAATATCGTCTGCTGTACTACTATATTTTTCCATTATGAAAAATACGCTTAATTCACACGAACTGTTTACTTACAGTTGATGAAAACATCCTCCAGATTCATATCATGTTGTTATAATTTTTATTGTAAAAGTAAAATCCATTTTTATCGTTAAAGTCCACATTGTACGGCAGCTTTGTTTGACACTGTTTGACATATCTCTGTTTGTACGGCGCCGTACAGTGTTGCGATTGGACGACCGTCACCGTACTGTAGTTTCATTTGTTAATTTGTGTCACATGACTACTTCAGAAACTTGTAAATATAAAGGCCTCTCCAGTTTATGGCAGCTAAGTTGCACCATCAGCATTCCCAGTATCAAATACTAGGTGAGAAAAACTACCAATTATCTCCCAACACACTGGACACCTAATTATAGTTCTTTTGAGTTGTTGCTTTCTAAATCAACCTTTTACCCTTGAATGTACGGTTGACGCCACCGACCAAAACAATTATTACTTTAAAATATCTATGAATAGCCTGTGTATATGTTTGCTTACCATACTGTTGTATCCTGTTAAAGATCAATTAATAAACCAATATTATAAAGGATACCAAGCCTTATTCTTACATAGAAACATGAAACAAGAATCAAGAAGTGACCTTAAAAAATGTTGTATGTTAAGTACATTGTATAGCCCCTATTCCAGGATGGCCATCCGTAGGGAGCTTACAACATCATATGCAGGTGATAATGGAATATTGCTACATAAATATGGGAAGTTGACGATGGAGAAGCTGAAATAATCCCGTTTGTCATAAAGTTGAGTTGTTAGTTTGCCGTTTATATTTACTTTCATTAAAATATCTAAGTACGAAGCAGAAGTGGACGACTCTGTGGTGTCTTTCATTTCGAGTTCACTGGGATATATCGAATCAACATATGAATGAAAATGATTATTTTTAATAGATAAAACGTCGTCAATATATCTAAATGTCGAATTGAAGGCCACCGCAAGAGATTTGTTCTTCTCACGTAGAAGTTTTTGAATAAATTCTGCTTCATAGAAATATAAAAACAGGTCAGCTAACAAAGGAGCACAATTCGTGCCCATGGAGATTCCAACAGACTGTTGGAAGACCTGATCACCAAAGACCACGAAGATATTGTCAATGAGGAACTCCAGCATATTTTTTTTAAATTTCAACTTCAGAGTACTTGTGCGTGGAATCAGAGTGGCGTTTAACAACGTAATTTTTTGGATGAGTGATCACTAGATAGGAATATTTGCGTTTATCGTTAGGAATGGTCGTGTAAAGTGTTGAAAAGTCATACGTTTTGATGTTGTTGATTTGAGAAAAGTTTTGCGATTTTAAGTTTACTAAAAGTTCTTCAGGATTTTTTAAAATCCAAATTGTTGCTTCGAAAAACACGCATGTCGCTTTATGTTGAAATATCAAGTCTGGCATGCTACACATTGATGTTTAAGAGAGGGATTCAAGTATTGTTTTTTGCCTTTGGATTTTCATTAATTTGCAAATACAGCATTAAAGGAGGGTTGACTTGTATTATGTTTTTCTGTTCATGAAATGGAGGTTTGGCTTTATACTGTTTAACGTCCCTCCTGAGAATTTTTCACTCATATGGAGACGTCACCATTGCCGGTGAAGGGCTACAAAATTAAGGTCTATGCTCGGCGCTTACGGCCTATGAAGAGGGAGGGATCTTTATCGTGCCACACCTGCTGAGACACATGGTCTCGGATTTTGTGGTCTCATCCGAAGGACCACTTCATTTAGTCGCCTCTTACGATAAGCAAGGGGTACTGAGGACCTATTCTAACCCGGATCCTCACGGTATCATGAAATGAAGACAACCACTTTCATCTATAATACGAGATACTGACATATTGCAGACGGCTGGTACTGGCCTAGAATCAAGCCATTCTCACTTAGGCGACATCTTACAAATTTTTCAACTGTTCAGTTCATGACTTTGCCCACCCTTTTAGCATGCTTTTGGTATGTTAAAGTAGTTGTACCCTCACTGTTCCAAAAACATCTGTTTCCGGTTCTTTATAATGTAAACATCTGTTTCCGATTCTTTATAATGTAAACATCTGATCTGATTCTTTATAATGTAAACATCTGATCCGATTCTTTATAATGTAAACATCTGATCCGATTCTTTATAATGTATCATGAACAACCACGTACACATAAACCCGATTTTCACTTGTAAGAAAATGGAGGCAGTTGGAACTATATTTTGCGGCATACTGTTATCGTGTAACACCCGTCGTATACATGTTCATCTTTAAAAAAGACAGAGAAGAAAACTAGCGCTGCTGCCACCCCCCCCCAACACAATAACCATACATTCAAGCATTAACTTTATTATTTTTGTTGTTGTAAATTTTTTCATTCATATAAAAAAATGAAAAGAATAAAAAACATTCTGGGAGCAATACATATCCCTTACTAGCGGCCCATTAAATGACGGATATAATTCGGGAGAATGTACATCTAATGTTCCTTGAACTGTGACCTAAATATTGGTACCAAGTCACCAGTTTACCAGTATCGAATTAGTTTGATGTTTTGTTGTTCGTACAGTTGACACATGTAGTTTTTATCAGGGATGAAATAGTCTTGAACTCTATAATTTTTAAATTCAATTAATAAACATGTAACATATATCCTAAATGTCACATAGTAAATCTGGGTTTCATACTAGTAACTATAATTATAAAAATTCGTAACTCCCTCATCATGCGACGTACCGTTTGCCTAGTTTCGATGCATTTCAAAAAGCATCAAATCTGGGTCGCCGATTTTGCAAAAAATATGGGGGGGGGGGGGGGGGTAATTGATATAACATTCATATCAGCATTCTAATTATTTAACCCTGTTCGTGTGACTACTTATTATCAACTGTTCGAAGGCCGATTTCAAATATAATACTCGCGAATTCAGTCGGATTGCAGGAATGCGGTAGATCTACTACTGCCATCTAATCAGATTTCGTTCACCGACTACAGAAAAATAATCGCGTGATTGATTATCAATAACAAGTATTTACACATTCAGCGATCAAATTTGTCACCTGCCTCTGTACTTTTACAACATTTCCATCGGAACACGATCCCGATGAATATATAAAAAAAAATATTTCTTTCACATCTGTCCATCAAACGATACGAAATTCGAACTTGATCTGTACATAGTGGTTTACCACTCTCGAACTACATATAAGTTTCAAATGAATCTCCCAAGCATAATGGGGGGGGGGGGGGGGATCTGGAAAATCAATGGGACAGAAAGAGGGACGGACAGACAAAACATAGAAGAATCCTATAGCCCCCTTTCGGCTTTACAAACCGGTTGGTGACTAATAAATATGCACGTGAAAAACAAGAAATTGTTGATAAAGCTGCTAGCAGTATGATTGTAAGAAGCTGGTTTTTTGTTTTGTTGTTGTTTTTTTTAGTGTTTTATTTATTTATTATTATTTTTTTTTTTTTTTTAGATTTTGTACACCTGCTCTCCTAGGTTCAGGATCCCCTGGGTACAATGCTTTCTGATACAGCACATCCATAATTCCCTGCCATGAAATCGAGTCTGCGCACTCAAGCAAAAACCTAATGGCTAATGCTATCACCCGAGAGCCATCATGTACAATGCCACATGCGGGGACCGTGATCGGTGTAGCGCGGGGATGTGAATTCGAAGCGAGGAAAGTAGGTCAATAAGTATTCAAAGACTGATTGTGTTTAATCAAAATAAATCTAGATAGTCAAAAGTATTGCACGGAAGACAATGATTATTGACAAGCTAGCACTAGCAATTGGGCAGTCTAGAACTCTTTGGCAATATTCAAACACTTCGACAATAAACAAGTAGGGTAGGCGCCGGGCATATTTTTCGGTGTATTTAATGAGAAATCTTCATTCCTACTACATAAAGTCTCAAGTTTTATTGACCAGAAACATTTCCTTTGAATGGGAACTCAATATCCGACTGAAGAAACCAACACAAAATCATGATATGCCGAGTATATGACTGAAAACCCCATATAGCGTGGGGGGGGGGGGGGGGGGGGGTGAAAATCAAAGGATGCATGTCAAATGTAGCTGAGTGCTTAATAAAAATGTTGATGTACAACATGTAGGTGTCATCATGATTCCTAGCATATAGATGAGTGCAAATACGAAACTACATGTAAGACACATGGTCAGTTGCTGAAGAAATTCCGGTGAAAACATGCATGGTCCAGCAAAAGGTCTTCTGAGAAGGACAGATAGGGTTCTTGATTGTGCACAGTGTCTAAATCCCCATGTTTGGTACTGTGATGGTGTGGGGGTGGTGCGGATTAGCCTAAATGAGAGAAAATCAAAGCAAAAAAGGGGAACCTGCTCAGAGCATGTTTTGTGCACCAACACCAGTATTTATAGATTACATGTAAGTTAGGGTCATAATTTATTAACTACACCAATATGAAATACAAGTATTGACATAAAAGGGAAATATGATTTTTCATTAGTCTGTCATAATCTGACTTTGATGTATACCCCCTACCCACATGTTTCAGAACCAAAGAAACTGTCTCCTGACACCTTACCTTGGCGTCAAAATATGGGATATGAGTTATAGCAGCAATAAAGAGTTTCGTTTTCAGTTGGGAGAATTGTAATGACATTATAATCATGAAATAAAGAATGTCATGAAGAGACTTATTTGCTCGGCAT
>NC_079167.1:52755446-52925446 GCF_947568905.1 Ostrea edulis
GACTATCAATCACATTCAGCAGACTATCAAACACATTCAGCAGACTATCAATCACATACAACAGACTATCAAACACATTCTACAGGCTATCAAACACATTCAACAGACTATCAAACACATTCAGCAGACTATCAAACACATTCAACAGACTATCATACACATTCAACACACTATCACATACATTCAATAGGCTATCAAACACATTCAACAAGCTATCAAAATATATTTAACAGACGATGAAAACACCTTCAACAGGCTATCAAACACATTCAATAGGCTATCAAACACATTCAGCAGACTATCAAACACATTCAGCAGACTATCAATCACATTCAGCAGACTATCAAACACATTCAGCAGACTATCAATCACATACAACAGACTATCAAACACATTCTATAGGCTATCAAACACATTCAACAGACTATCAAACACATTCAGCAGACTATCAAACACATTCAACAGACTATCATACACATTCAACACACTATCACATACATTCAATAGGCTATCAAACACATTCTACAGGCTATCAAACACCTTCAACAGATTATCAAACACATTCAGCAGACTATCAATCACATACAACAGACTATCAAACACATTCAACAGGCTATCAAACTCATTCAACAGGCTATCAAACACATTTTACAGGCTATCAAACACATTGTATAGGCTATCAAACGCATTCAACAGGCTATCAAAAACATTCAACAGGCTATCAAACATATTCAACATGCTATCAAACACATTTAACACACTATCAAACACATGCAACACACTATCAAACATATTCAACACACTATCAAACATATTTAACACACTATCAAACACATTCAGCAGACTATCAAACGCATTCAACAGGCTACCAAAACACATTTAACAGACTGTCACAGGCTATCAAAACACATTCAACAGATTATCAAACACATTCAACTATCTATCAAAACACATTCAACAGGTTATCAAACACATTCAACAGATTATCAAACACATTCAACAGGCTATCAAACACCTTCAACAGGCTATTAAACACCTTAAACAGACTATCAAACACTTTCAACAGGCTATCAAACATATTCTACAAACTATTAAACACCTTCAACAGACTATTAAACATATTCAACATGCTATCAAACACATTCAACAGACTATCAAACACCTTCAACAGACTATCAAACACATTCAACAGGTTATCAAAACACATTCAACAGATTATCAAACACATTTAACAGACTGTGAGAGGTTATCAAACACATTCAACAGGCTATCAAACACATTCAACAGATTATCAAACACATTCAACAGGCTATCAAAACACATTTAACAGACTGTGAGAGGCTATCAAACAAAATTTACAGGTTGTCAAACACATTCAACAGGCTATCAACACATTCAACAGACTATTAAACACATTCAACAGGCTATCAAAACACATTTAACAGACTGTCACAGGCTATCAAAACACATTCAACAGATTATCAAACACATTCAACAGACTATCAAACAAAATTTACAGGTTGTCAAACACATTCAACAGGCTATCAACACATTCAACAGACTATCATACACATTCAACAGGCTATTAAACATATTCAACAGGCTATCAAACACCTTCAACAGGCTATCAAACACCTTCAACAGGCTATCAAACACATTCAACAGGCTATCAAACATATTCAACAGGCTATCAAACATATTCAACAGATGATGAAACACATTCAACAAGCTATCAAAATATATTTAACAGACTATCAAACACATTCAGCAGACTATCAAACACATTCAACACACTATCACATACATTCAATAGGCTATCAAACACATTCTACAGGCTATCAAACACCTTCAACAGACAATCAAACACATTCAGCAGACTATCAATCACATACAACAGACTATCAAACACATTCAACAGGCTATCAAACACATTCTACAGGCTATCAATCACATACAACAGACTATCAAACACATTCAGCACACTATCACATACATTCAATAGGCTATCAAACACATTCTACAGACTATCAAACACATTCAACAGACTATCAAACACATTCAGCAGACTATCAAACACATTCAACACACTATCAAACACATTCAATAGGCTATCAAACACATTCTACAGGCTATCAAACACCTTCAACAGACTATCAAACACATTCAGCAGACTATCAAACACATTCAACAGGCTATCAATCACATACAACAGACTATCAAACACATTCAACAGGCTATCAAACTCATTCAACAGGCTATCAAACACATTTTACAGGCTATCAAACACATTGTATAGGCTATCAAACGCATTCAACAGGCTATCAAACACATTTAACACACTATCAAACACATGCAACACACTATCAAACATATTCAACACACTATCAAACATATTTAACACACTATCAAACATATTTAACACACTATCAAACATATTTAACACACTATCAAACACATTCAGCAGACTATCAAACGCATTCAACTGGCTATCAAAACACATTTAACAGACTGTCACAGGCTATCAAAACACATTCAACAGATTATCAAACACATTCAACTATCTATCAAAACACATTCAACAGGTTATCAAACACATTCAACAGATTATCAAACACATTCAACAGGCTATCAAACACCTTCAACAGGCTATTAAACACCTTAAACAGACTATCAAACACTTTCAACAGGCTATCAAACATATTCAACAAACTATTAAACACCTTCAACAGACTATTAGAAATATTCAACATGCTATCAAACACATTCAACAGGCTATCAAACACATTCAACAGACTATCAAACACATTCAACAGACTATCAAACACATTCAACAGGCTATCAAACATATTTAACACACTATCAAACACATTCAGCAGACTATCAAACGCATTCAACAGGCTATCAAAACACATTTAACAGACTGTCACAGGCTATCAAAACACATTCAACAGATTATCAAACACATTCAACAGACTATCAAACAAAATTTACAGGTTGTTAAACACATTCAACAGGCTATCAACACATTCAACAGGCTATTAAACATATTCAACAGGCTATCAAACATATATTTAACAGACGATGAAAACACCTTCAACAGGCTATCAAACACATTCAACAGACTATCAAACACATTCAGCAGACTATCAATCACATTCAGCAGACTATCAAACACATTCAGCAGACTTTCAATCACATACAACAGACTATCAAACACATTCTACAGGCTATCAAACACATTCAACAGACTATCAAACACATTCAGCAGACTATCAATCACATTCAGCAGACTATCAAACACATTCAGCAGACTATCAATCACATACAACAGACTATCAAACACATTCTACAGGCTATCAAACACATTCAACAGACTATCAAACACATTCAGCAGACTATCAAACACATTCAACAGACTATCATACACATTCAACACACTATCACATACATTCAATAGGCTATCAAACACATTCAACAAGCTATCAAAATATATTTAACAGACGATGAAAACACCTTCAACAGGCTATCAAACACATTCAATAGGCTATCAAACACATTCAGCAGACTATCAAACACATTCAGCAGACTATCAATCACATTCAGCAGACTATCAAACACATTCAGCAGACTATCAATCACATACAACAGACTATCAAACACATTCTACAGGCTATCAAACACATTCAACAGACTATCAAACACATTCAGCAGACTATCAATCACATTCAGCAGACTATCAAACACATTCAGCAGACTATCAATCACATACAACAGACTATCAAACACATTCTACAGGCTATCAAACACATTCAACAGACTATCAAACACATTCAGCAGACTATCAAACACATTCAACAGACTATCATACACATTCAACACACTATCACATACATTCAATAGGCTATCAAACACATTCTACAGGCTATCAAACACCTTCAACAGATTATCAAACACATTCAGCAGACTATCAATCACATACAACAGACTATCAAACACATTCAACAGGCTATCAAACTCATTCAACAGTCTATCAAACACATTTTACAGGCTATCAAACACATTGTATAGGCTATCAAACGCATTCAACAGGCTATCAAAAACATTCAACAGGCTATCAAACATATTCAACATGCTATCAAACACATTTAACACACTATCAAACACATGCAACACACTATCAAACATATTCAACACACTATCAAACATATTTAACACACTATCAAACACATTCAGCAGACTATCAAACGCATTCAACAGGCTACCAAAACACATTTAACAGACTGTCACAGGCTATCAAAACACATTCAACAGATTATCAAACACATTCAACTATCTATCAAAACACATTCAACAGGTTATCAAACACATTCAACAGATTATCAAACACATTCAACAGGCTATCAAACACATTCAACAGGCTATTAAACACCTTAAACAGACTATCAAACACTTTCAACAGGCTATCAAACATATTCTACAAACTATTAAACACCTTCAACAGACTATTAAACATATTCAACATGCTATCAAACACATTCAACAGACTATCAAACACCTTCAACAGACTATCAAACACATTCAACAGGTTATCAAAACACATTCAACAGATTATCAAACACATTTAACAGACTGTGAGAGGTTATCAAACACATTCAACAGGCTATCAAACACATTCAACAGATTATCAAACACATTCAACAGGCTATCAAAACACATTTAACAGACTGTGAGAGGCTATCAAACAAAATTTACAGGTTGTCAAACACATTCAACAGGCTATCAACACATTCAACAGACTATTAAACACATTCAACAGGCTATCAAAACACATTTAACAGACTGTCACAGGCTATCAAAACACATTCAACAGATTATCAAACACATTCAACAGACTATCAAACAAAATTTACAGGTTGTCAAACACATTCAACAGGCTATCAACACATTCAACAGACTATCATACACATTCAACAGGCTATTAAACATATTCAACAGGCTATCAAACACCTTCAACAGGCTATCAAACACCTTCAACAGGCTATCAAACACATTCAACAGGCTATCAAACATATTCAACAGGCTATCAAACATATTCAACAGATGATGAAACACATTCAACAAGCTATCAAAATATATTTAACAGACTATCAAACACATTCAGCAGACTATCAAACACATTCAACACACTATCACATACATTCAATAGGCTATCAAACACATTCTACAGGCTATCAAACACCTTCAACAGACTATCAAACACATTCAGCAGACTATCAATCACATACAACAGACTATCAAACACATTCAACAGGCTATCAAACACATTCTACAGGCTATCAATCACATACAACAGACTATCAAACACATTCAGCACACTATCACATACATTCAATAGGCTATCAAACACATTCTACAGACTATCAAACACATTCAACAGACTATCAAACACATTCAGCAGACTATCAAACACATTCAACAGGCTATCAAACTCATTCAACAGGCTATCAAACACATTTTACAGGCTATCAAACACATTGTATAGGCTATCAAACATGCTATCAAACACATTTAACACACTATCAAACACATGCAACACACTATCAAACATATTCAACACACTATCAAACATATTTAACACACTATCAAACATATTTAACACACTATCAAACACATTCAGCAGACTATCAAACGCATTCAACAGGCTATCAAAACACATTTAACAGACTGTCACAGGCTATCAAAACACATTCAACAGATTATCAAACACATTCAACTATCTATCAAAACACATTCAACAGGTTATCAAACACATTCAACAGATTATCAAACACATTCAACAGGCTATCAAACACCTTCAACAGGCTATTAAACACCTTAAACAGACTATCAAACACTTTCAACAGGCTATCAAACATATTCAACAAACTATTAAACACCTTCAACAGACTATTAGAAATATTCAACATGCTATCAAACACATTCAACAGGCTATCAAACACCTTCAACAGACTATCAAACACATTCAACAGGTTATCAAAACACATTCAACAGGCTATCAACCTCATTCAACAGGCTATCAAACACATTCAACAGATTATCAAACACATTCAACAGGCTATCAAAACACTTTTAACAGACTGTGAGAGGCTATCAAACAAAATTTACAGGTTGTCAAACACATTCAACAGGCTATCAACACATTCAACAGACTATTAAACACATTCAACAGGCTATCAAACACATTCGACAGGCTATCACAGACTATCAAACACCTTCAACAGGCTATCAACCTCATTCAACAGGCTATCAAACACATTCTACAGGCTATCAAACACATTCAACACACTATCAAACACATTCAACAGGCTATCAAACACATTCTACAGGCTATCAAACACATTTAACAGACTATCAAACACCTTCAACAGGCTATCAAACACATTCTACAGGCTATCAAACACATTCAACACACTATCAAACACATTCAACAGGCTATCAAACACATTCTACAGGCTATCAAACACATTCAACACACTATCAAACATATTTAACACTTTATCAAACACATTTAACAGGCTATCAAAACACATTTAACAGGCTATCAAACATATTTCACAAACTTACCATAGCAGTAAGCTCGACAACTAGGATTTGAATCGAGTTCTTTACAAATGTCTCCATTACACGAAAAGCAAGAGCTTAATACGGTGTCGCAGTATTGAGACGGAAATCGGCATTCTTGTGCGTCCTCTGGACGTCCACATGGAAAAGTGACATTATACTGACTCAGACTGATGCTCTCCGTCGGATTCCCCAGTAGGATAACAATACAAACCAATTCTATTAAATACACGCGAAATACCACGGGCATATTTCTTAGGTATTGTACTTCATTCCAGTACATCAATATTGTCTAAATATAGGTATGCATGTAAACCCACGTGCCTTATTAGTCACTGATAACATGATGTGGGTATCTATGTACCTATCAATGACTGCTAAGGTGGGTACTATGCTCTCATGGTTTTGCCTTGGAAAGCAATAGTCCCCGAACGACAGCGAAGAAGAGCATAGTGCCCACCTAAAGCCATTAATGACTTCATGCATAGTTCTGTGTTATTGAAGGTTTGAGATTCTGTTTCCTTTTTGCAATCAATGTAAAATTTATTTTCATGGCCAGTTATGCAGTTTTACGTGCCATTTACAGAATGATATGCATAATAAATATATATATATATATTGTATTGTAATTATTTCTTACAATTATAATTGATAACATATCTGTAACAATATGTTTCAAACAACCATAACAGCAAGAACTTATTGTTTCATGAACATGATGAATACTAGTAGTTTATTTGTTGTAAATATTAACAACAGAGTTTAAAAAGTTGAAGTTTGTTGCCTGACTGGTATAATTAATATTGACATTATTCCTATAAGAAGTAGGTGTATTTTTATTACATGTGCTATTTGACTAGTATAATTAATATTCTATTAAATGTAGAGCGTTTAGTAATTCAATGTCCTCGCATGCTAAAAATTCAACTGAACTAAGTAAATGTACCAATTCACTCGTAGAATCAGCCGTTATGTTAGTAAATGTTTCCATTGTAGATTTAATTGACCTATTATCGCTTTTTATCTCATACCTGTGGTGTATATTGCAAGTGAGATAAAGCCTAGCTTTATCACACGCCCATTTGATAAAGCACTTTCGGTCCGAACTACTTTTGACACTGTCCTCGCTTGGATGACATATTTTATGTGTTAATGCATATCGAAGCATGAAATAAAACGTATAATTGTTATTCTATATTTATTTAGAATTTCTTTTATAGCAAAATTAAAATGATATTGCCCCCACTGACATATGATTGCAAGTTACCGGCCATAAAAATGCCAACTCGATCAATAACTACGTTAAACTAAGCCTACTCAAAAATTACGATAAGAAAACAAAGAGATGTCCACACTATTATCATCAACAAGGAATCGAAAGTACCTCGACATGTTGAGGTACCAAGCATTCACAAGCACAGTCTCTCTTCTTTGGAGCCAAATTGAAAGTAATAAATCTTAAGAGCTTTACTTACTAAAGTGCCTCAGGATTTCCTCTCGCCCTCAGATCCAAAGAAACCACGTGAATAAAATCCAAATACACAAACACATCTACTTTTCATTTTCATCATAACGCTGCATTAAAATATTATTTTCATTGATCGTTGTGACACATGTTTATTTCAAAAAGACGGCGACAGTAAACTTTTATCAGAAGGTCAGGCCTACGTCAAAAAAATAAATACTCGGTCCATAGTTGTTATTTTGTTGGAATGGCAAAACCATTATTAATTATACACTATAATCCCTTCTACAACAATTTTCGTCAATGGTTTCTTTTATTAAAATGTCCTTTGTAACAATTTCTAAGATTTATTGTATTTGATTCATCACCTAGCGTATTGTTCAGTACATATCATATCATTCAATTATACATATATATGAATCACGACTGAAATATTTCTACAAAGTGTTTAGAGTTTGGTTTTTTTTAAATATTTTACTTCGAAAAAAGAGACTCCATATCGTTTGTTACAATGTTGTGATTTTCGGGAAAGGCTATAAGCCCGTGAACTGATCCGACCGGAAACTCTGTGCACTCAAACACACACAAATTGCATACGTCATACCTTCTACTTTCGTTTTCCTATATATGATGCTGTACTCTGTTCACGGGCCTGATTCTAACACGAATTAAAATGTGATCCAGTTTCCGGGCCTGACTTTAATACTAATTAGGATAAGATTCAGTTCACGGGCCTCTAATTAGGATATGATCCAGTTCACGGGCCTGACTCTAACACTAATTAGGATGTGATTGAGTTCACGGGATTGCTTCTAACACTAATTAGCATGTGATTGAGTACACGGGCCTTATTCTAACACAATTAGGATGTGATTCAGTTCACGGGCCTCTAATTAGGATACGATCCAGTTCACGGTTTAATTAATGTTAGAATCAGGCCCGTGAACTGGATCATATCCTAATTAGTGTTAGAATCAGGTCCGTGAACTCAATCACATGCTAATTAGTATTAGAATCAGGCCCGTGAACTCAATCACATGCTAATTAGTGTTAGAATCAGGCCCCTGAACTCAATCACATGCTAATTAATGTTAGACTCAGGCCCGTGAACTGGATCACATTTTAATTAGTGTTAGAATCAGGCCCGTAAACTGCATCATATCCTGATTAGTGTTAGAATCAGGCCCGTGAACTCAATCACATCCTAATTAATGTTAGAATCAGGCCTGTGAACTGGATCATATCCTAATTAGTGTTAGAGTCAGGCCTGTGAACTCAATCACATCCTATTTAGTGTTAGAGACAGGCCCGTGAAGTGGACCATATCCTAATTAGAAGCCCATGAACTCAATCACATCCTAATTAGAACCCTGTGAACTCAATCAAATCCTTATTAGTGTTGATCCTGTACCTCCACTTACAAAAGATTTTTAATATGC
This sequence comes from Ostrea edulis, assembly GCF_947568905.1. Lineage (NCBI taxonomy): Eukaryota > Metazoa > Mollusca > Bivalvia > Ostreida > Ostreidae > Ostrea > Ostrea edulis. Next base: position 52,764,972 of record NC_079167.1, read on the forward strand.
ATCTCGGGTACGAGTTAATACTAGGCCTTTAGTAAAAACGAAAGTAAATTGTATGACGTATGCAATTTGTGTGTGTTTGAGTTCACGGAACTTCCGATTGTATCAGTTCACGGGCTTATAGACCCTGCCTCAGATTAACCGCTTATGATGGAATATTATGAACCCTGAACCCGATGTTTAAAACTACTTCTAAAGTCATTTATAAGCAAAATATGAACAATAGAAACGAACTACAATTGATTTTATTGAACTTGATTGCTTTGATTTACATATTGTTATAAAATATGTTATGTTTATTATGTTGTACCAAAATAAACATTAAACGATATGGATTTAATTGGATAATTCTAAAGTTACATCTGCTATCAGGTCAGTTTAATGTTGTAGAGGTATAAAGCAGTGTATTTAATAAGTGAAGTCCTGAACCGTAACTATATATATATATAACATTGTCTTTGTAAGGCTCATTGTTACAACTGTATTTTAAACGAACTTTTCATTAATTCCACTTTCGGTAATCGTACTTAAACTCCAACTTTCAAAATTCTGCAAAACCATGCTTCAGTTTTAGACACATTTAATGCCCCATTAATGTCGGATGAATATGAGTTACCCTACCTATACTGGATTCCTAAACCTCATAAATACCCTTACAAACAAAGATACATTGCTGGATTCAATAAATGTTCTATCAAGCCTCTATCTTTGCTCTTCACGAAAATATTAACAGCTGTGAAGTGGAAACTTCAAACGTACTGTTTCACTACATATGCTAGAAGTGGTGTAAATCAAATGTGGATTCGACAAAAGTCAAAAGAAATTTTAGTAAACTTGAAATCGCAAACTTGTCTCAAATCAACATCAAAACGTATGACTTTTCAACACTTTACACGATCATTCATCACGATAAATTAAAGATTAGACTCTTTGACATCACAGACCGTGGCTTCTTCAACAAAAATGGAAAACGGAAATATTCATATCTAGTGATCAGTCATCCAAAAAATTACTTTGTTAAACACTACTCTGATTCCATGCACAAGTACTCTGAATTTGAAATAAAAAATATGCTGGAGTTCCTCATTGACAATGTCTTCGTAGTCTTTGGTGATCAGGTCTTCCAACAGTCTGTTGGAACCCCCATGGGGCACGAATTGTGCTCCTTTGTTAGCTAACCTGTTTTTATATTCGTATGAAGCAGAATTTATCCATGCATATCACTCAGAAGTAACATAAATCTGATTTATAAAAAAGGTTGTGTCAGAAACAGTTTTGAAGAAACCTTTTAGTACCAGATCCATGAAGCATTCTGCAAGTACTGCGTAATAATACATGTCCCGAGAGACATAAAAAGTTAGATGTGAAGTAGTTCGCGTAAAAATCTTATCAATTTATGCATAATCATTAAAAAGAGCAGAAAAGATAATTATTTCAATATTATCAATAAGTTATTTGGAACTCGCACAATGAAATTCAGTGAAACTTCTCCTAACAAGCCCCTCAGATTTTATGCTGATGTTATAAACCAATCGCAACTTCTTGAATCTCCGAAAAGGCCTGAGAATGTGTGATTGGTTGAAGTCTTAGAAATAATCATTACTTTAACGAGAAAACTAACGAATCAGAAAGGACCCCGAGAAAATCTGAAAAGCAGTTAAAGAGCTCTTCCTCTGCCAAATCCAAGTATCACACATGTACAAGGAAACCTAAGTTTTCGCGTGCTGACGGACAGGCAGGTATATAGACAGCATGCGTAATACAGAAATCCGAGCATTACTTTTATATTCTGTGAAAATCTCAAGTTACTGCATGCCATAGAAAGTGCGATGATATTACTGATTTAAAAAAAAGATTCGAAGTACCATAACTCTGTAAAGACAAAGCTGAAAATCGAAAGGGATCCTCCACCTAATCCAAGGATTGTGCATAAGATTTAAGAAAATTTTAAGTGCCTTAGAAACGCCGACGGACGGGTGGACGGACAGATCGAAGGATTACTAATGGTCACCTAATATGTTGCCTCGTTCTGGGCGCTTCGCTCGGGAAATTTCTAAGACAAAATACGATCTGTTTTTAGATCATAATCAAAACGGTCAGAGATCACACAGAGAGTTGTAGACACCATTACATGACATGTAGTATCTCGTATTCTAGGGATTTCACTGAATTTCTAAAAAATTAAAAATAAGTCTTAGGGATGACGTGAAATTTCTAAAAACACTAATTTCCTGTTGTACATATGACATTAAACATAATTCGACTACTGTTATTTGAAACAGAAGTATGGTTTTTCCCTACTTGTATTTTTATTCAGGAAACAGAAGCTGCAAATTCTCCCGACCTCTAAAGTTATTTTCTTAGTCCGTCAAAAATAATAGGGTATACTGTAGACGTGTTTTTCGGAGCCTAAAGCTAGCAATTTATTATGATTCATTGATAACAAACAACATGATAACAAAATAACAATGTAAAAATACATGTATAATAAAACATATGGATAAGAACTATGGTGGAAGATTTACTAGATATTGCATCACAGGTAACATTTGTTTTTAGAACTATGTTATTCCAAAATTCAAGTTTTGATTCCCGGAAATTTCGGAATTGCTCTATGGTTATATTACCGCCGCTGAAAGACATTTTACTGTAAGACCGATGACGATTGTTGTATAGACTGCCCAGTCTCGTCAAACCATCCAGTGACAATGACCTACAAAAGATAACGCCATTTAAAGATTAACTAGGCTATGTGACTAAGGGACTCTCTTTGCCATTTTTCTCGTTTTCTTCTATTTTCACGTAATGAGAATTATATTATGCAATATTTACTTTTCAATGTTTTTGCCTTTGATATCTCTACAAATTGTAATGATAGTCATTTCCTCATGAATGCAGTGGTCTGAATCTTGATTATATCTATCTATCTATCTATCTATATATATATATATAGAGTATGTCTATTCTAACGGCTAGAAATTCCGAGAAATGTAAATTTAAGAAATTATATTTATTTTTCATATCTATATCTTACTTTCATTATTGTCGGAATATTTCCAGCCGTTAAAATATGTATTTATCAAGATCCATATGTACATTGTTCAGATTCATAAGGAAATTACTATTACTTCAATTGGTAAAGATATCGAAGGAAAATTGAGGGCATGAACAGTAACGCTTCACGCTGGCCTACTTCTGAGGAAGAGCGTTAGTGCTTCATCAAGTATGCCGGTGTGAAGCATCGCAGTTCATACATGTACCCTCATGTACATATTTTCAAAATTGAAATTTATTTCTGTAATGTCCGGAACAGGCAAACAACTCTTATGTATTTTCAAAAATGAAATTTATTTCTTGATTAAATGTTGGCATTCCGAACCCCTTAGCAAAACTTTTGTTCTAATTTGCAGCCAGTAAAGTTTCAACAGTTAGGCTTATGGTGAAAGGTGAAGATAAGAACAGTGATCAATTTCATAACTCCTATAAGCAATATAAATTAGAGTATTGGGCAAAGACGGACCCCTGAATATACCAGAGGTGGGATCAGGTGCCTAGGAGGAATAAGCATCCCCTGTTGACCGGTCACACCCGCCGTGAGCCCTATATCCTGATCAGGTAAACAGAGTTATCCGTAGGCAAAATAAGTGTGCCAAAAACGGCCTAACAATCGGTATGCAACACGTCAGACAGCTTTTGACCCAATGATAGGTTGTATTGGCAAACTAAATCGTTATAACGACCATAGAATTTGCAAAATGCTGACTTTAAACGAGACTGTTGGAACTCTTGCACCATCAACTTGTTTGTCAGTAGCCTGCTTCGATTTACCATAAGCAGGTGATATATTTTAAAAATCTGCATTTGTTACAATAAATCAAACAGCACTTACCCCGATTTGACAAAATTGCTGTATAGAGCCATCTCCGCTTTGCTAACCTCGATGTCTGCCTGTGTGTACGTTGTATGTTTGCTACCAACCAGAGGTACTCCGAACATATAGAATATATCCTGCCCGTGCTCGACACCTGTAACATCTCAAAACTGTAACAGTGGTTCTTCAAAATGATCGAAAAATAACGTATATCAGGGCCGTAAATTAACCTTCAATTTGGAGGAGGCAGGAAATTAGGCGGGCACATTTTGTGCACACTGAACACGTTTCATGCAAAATCCTTGATTCTAGGGCCTTCTAAGATGTTACTTGACTAACTCATTCTAAAAGAAAGATTTGGAATGCTTTTTAAGGGAGGTATCATGTTCTTAGTTATTGGAAACAACATAAATTCTAATGAACTTTAAATTTTAATTTTTTTTGGCTCAAAAGTTGGAGGAGGCAGCTGCCTCCTCCGCCTCCATGTAATTTACGGCCCTGTATATCACAATTTCTCTCTGCCATTGCTTGAATGTCAAGAAGCAACGTCCTTGAAAAACCATGCTGTTTTGCATATCAAAGTTCTTAAGAACACACCTTCATATTTGGATTTGATTGGATCTGACAATAGGATGTCGTACTCGAAGACAGAGACATTCCGCTGTACCCCAGAGTCGGCGATGAGATCGGCAAGCTCTATAATGCTGGCGTAAAACAACATATCTGCCTCGGCCTGCAGGCGGAAGTAAACGTGTAATTCGTGTTATTGGCGGTGGGTTTTAAAAAGAACAACATACTGTTCAAGTTCAATTAAAATCTTTTGAATGCAAAAATAAATGGCTTTTAAAACTCATTTGTAACAGTATTTTGTGTGAATTTAGAGAAAGAGAAAAGAAAAATATTGCAGAACATTTCCAAAGGTACCTCAACCAACCTCCTCCCGGTCAGTTCAATATCGCCGTACACTTTTCTGAGGGTATCTGCAAATTTGTGAGGTCAATACAATATGCAGGTATTTTCGTAATAGATCAGGAGAATTATTTTAAATAAAGTGCTTCAAATACTTTTTTCTCTCCAGATAAACAACAATATTTACAACAATTCTAATAGCGAATGTCCTTTCTTACCTTCAAAATTACAAATTGTTGGATAAAATGGTTTATATCGCATAAGGTGACCTGGAAATGGGTAATTCTCCAAGTCTGCAAGATACAATAAAATTTCAAACGAACAATGAGTACTAATAAAATTCATGATATATTGTATATTCATGAACTGGAAAATAAATCGGAAACCCTGAATCTATGATCTAAAATTAATGAATATATAGCTCATATTACGGACCTCCAGTCCGTACGAATGACGAATGGATTTTCAATCTGAATTAGCGCATTATTAATCCATGCGCATAGAATGCCCACAAGAGGAAAATTATGAACAATCCGTGTACACGGATTTTAAATTCTTTTTTATTTTATTTTTTTTACAAAAATATATCAGTGAGCTTTCTTTACAGTAAACATTCATAGATATTGCCTGTTGTACTATCCAGATAAATGTATTTGAATGAAAATTAATATCGTATATTCATTGTACACATAAACACCAACCGATATCCCCAAAGCTTTCGTCTGCGGTAAAAGACAGAAGAAATGCATTTCCACGGAACTCCCCATTTTGAAAAGAGGATCTTGGGTGCTTTGTCAGATAGTAGTTGTCGACAACAGCAGGGAATGGAACAACACTGAATGGCAGCAACTGCATTGTAAAAGATTACCGATAACTACAATTTCTAAATTAAAGGTATACTAGTAGTTCAACCGCGAATGTGCCATTGCACTTATGCAGTATTTACTGTTAGCGTTCTGATTTCTAGTAACACAATCATTCCATCTCCATGGAGAACCATATGTCCCTATGTCACAATAGCCCATACGTAATATGATTCGATCGACAATGTCAATATATTGTTTCCTTGTGTGTTGTGGCAGTCTCTCACAAAACATTACACAAGCATTTCATACACCTTTGTTATCATCTCCCAAGTAGTCCATTATGAAAAGTAAGGAACGTGTATGAATCAATGCGAAGTAAGCCCATGAATATCATAGAAGTTTAAGCGCATATATGTATATCATGTACAAAGGGTCGATATGGTAATGTTTTCTTGTCCTTTACACGAGGATAAACGAACAAACATCAAAAACCTATAATTTAACCGTATCAAAAGATTCTTATAATACATGTATAATAACAGAGGCGTATGCCCTCTAGCGAGACACTGGTATTATGTAGAAGCAGTTGCTCGAAGACAGACTAATAAATTCCAAGCCTGGCTTGATGCAGTTGACGTAAAATGACGTAAAGGTTTGCCATGTACTTCATGTAACCGGTTCAGACGAGAATACAGATTCTGGTTGGAGAAAAGTTAAGGTGAACTGAACAATTACCGTAGACAGGATGATCTCGATAGCTTTAAGGTCTACCATGTCAACACTCCTGATGTCTGCAGCAGTCAATGCATACCGAAGAATTGTGGAATTAATATTGGAGCCTTTATACAGGTTCGGCATCGCCATTGCCCAGTGTGCAAGTGGAGACCCACTCATCAGAACTGCATTACTGAATAAACCTGAAATGGCCCAATGATAGCATTTCCGTATTGGGTCTAAAGCAGTGTGCTAACATGTATATACTACAGTGACTGTTTAATTTGATACCATGACAAAAACACATGCTGATTTCTGTTACCAAGGACCCAATTCAAAACTTAGAAGATGATTAACTGATAATTGTTGATTATTTAGATAAGATGTAATTTTTTTTAATTTAATACAAGGCTATGTGTATACCTTCACATTACAATCACATCAACATTGAAAATCAGTTGATCATTGAACACCCACTGTGGTACATGTGCAAAGTGCGATAACTCGGATATTTTTGTCATGATTCAACCAAATACTTCATTCTAAGTTTATTTCCCAGAATTGTTTGCCACAAACTTGCTAGAATTGTTTGCTGCAAACATTTGCCTCAACTGTTTGCAGCAAATTTACCAAAACTGTTTGCTGCAAATTTGCCAGAACCAGATTTCTATCAATATGCATGGCAGAAATGTTTGCAAGAATCGTTTGCCGCAAATTTGCCAGAACTGTTTGCCACAAATCTCATTTGCATGGCAATTGTGCAGCAATCTGCAGCAAACATTTGCCAGAGGTTTGCTGCAAACTTGCGGTAAATTTACCACAACTGTTTGCCAGAACCTTTGTATTTCGGTAAGGGTAACTCTACCTCATTGTAAAGCTCTACCATTGTACCTCTTTTGTGAATCCAAATTCACAAAAGCAACATCCGCCTTACAATCTTACGTTTCCTGATAATCAACAAGGTGTTTACTTAGATTATGTCGGCGTTCATTCTTCACTACATAGGTTCAATTAATCAGTTGTACTTCATTATTAGCTGACATGTACTTGATTCTTATGAGACAGAATTTATTCAAAAGCTTTTAAAGGAAAAGAAAAAAATTCTTGCTGTGGCCTTCAACTCAAGCTTTGTGGCGTCGGTGGCTTAGTGGTTAGGCTGTCAGACTCTCGACCGAAAGGTCGTGGGTTCGAGACCTGGGCGCGGCAGGGCCGACTTTGTGTCCTTGGGAAAGGTACTTTACATGAATGTCCTCACTCCATCCAAGTGTAAAAGGGGTACCTGGCTATAGACAGTGAAATATATTGTTAGAATGTTAGTGCTCTAGCGCCTGTAACGGCAGCTTGCACTGTATGCTTCCCAGGAAGCTGAGAAAGTTCTAGATTGATATAAGGTCTGCCGGGGTAACAATGTATTGTAAAGCGCTTTGAGCAGCATACGCTGGAGAAAGCGCTATATAAAACCAATCATTATTAACTGTACATTTAGATATATCGACGACGGTTTATTTATCAACAATACTTATTTTCATTCTTATGTTGATTCGATGTATTCCAGTGAACTCGAAATAAAAGACACCACAGAGTCTTCTATATCTGCTTCATATTTGGATATTTTATTGAACATGGATGTCAACGGCAAACTAACAATACGACTTTACGACAAATGGGATGACTTCAGCTTCGCCATCATGAACTTTCCACATTTTTTGTAGCAATATTCCATTATCACCTGTATAAGGTGTCCATGTCCCTCAAATGTTTCGATACGCAAGATCATGTTCTGCATATGATCAATCTTTAATCGAAGCAGGCTACTGACAAATAAGTCATTTTGCAAATTCTATGGTCGCTATAATGATCTAATTTGCAAATACAAGCTGTGATTGGGTGGAATGCTGTCTGATGAGTTATATACCAATTGTTAGGCCGTTCTTTATAAACTGTTCCCCTGGGGATCCAGGTTGGAATAGGTCCTCAGTACCCCTTGCTTGTCGCAAAAGGCAACTAAATGGGGCGGTCCTTCGGATGAGACCGCAAAAACCGAGGTCCCGTGTCACAGCAGGTGTGGCACGATCAAGATCCCTCCCTGCTCAAAGGCCGTAATCGCCGAGCATAAGCCTATGGTGACGTCTCCTTATGAGTCAGAGTGGAAAATTCTCGAGAGGGATGTTAAACAATATTCAATCAATCAATCATTCTTTATGAACTGAGTTTGATTACTCCGGTTTTCTGATCAAGATATAAGGCTCACGGCGAATGTGACCGGTCGACAAGGGATTCTTACTCCTCCTAGACATCTGATCCCACCTCTAGCCTCTGTTTTGTGCTCTTTGTGGAATTTATGAGATTGATCGCTGTTCGTTGTCTTTGCTTGTTCATTGAGAAAAGGGTCTTGAACATCGTTTTATGCAAGAGTTCATTCAATCACTTCTTACGTGAAACAAAGTTAACCAGAAACATTGAGCTGTTACATGTTGTTGTGATTAATGAGGACGGAAAGTTTATGTTTTCTTGACTTGCTACATTTTGTACATAATATGCATACCAAAGATTGAATTAAATGTTTTAAATACTGAGATAGCGGTACATCCGCTACATATTCGGTGTATTTAAGGAACTGTATTTACACCTCTTGTCAAAAGACTACACATTACAACGAACACTTGCGTAGCTGTCATGACGGACACTAAATATAACTGAGTATTGTTGTACATGGAAGCAAATTTTAAATGAAGGAACACTAAAATTATTCACGACAAAGAACAAGGAGCCAATCCTTAACTTATATTGCTTTATAAGGCTGATTACCCTGGAAGGTAAACAACAGTAACGGCTTAGGTAAATTCTGTTCATAACAAACTATTTTAAAACACTTCTATTGTTTGGTCTTTGATATCTCTACAGTTAGCCATTTCCTCATGAATGCGTTGCACTAGTAAACAATATGCGTTTGAATACATTTAAATATAGTACGTCTATTTTAACGACTGGGGCCTCCAATGGAAACAAAATATGAAGAGAACTTGGTGTGGAAATTTGAGTAGACGAGTTATGCGTTACAGTGTATGATGGATTTTAAGGTCACTTCACGCATTTATCAAGTTCTAGCAAATATTATCTTGTCTTTACACTAACCCCAATTACTGTATAGAAACGTGAACAGAACATTTCTCAAAAAGATCACTTTCATTTTAAACATATATTGATGAATGTTATATTTGTCCTAGAAAATTTATATTTCTTGAGAAGGCATGCAATTTTGAAAGTTAAAATCTGGTCTATCAACCATTCTCTGAATTTGTCCTTACTCTGGTCTTCTAGAGCATAAACTTGCTCTTTAATAGGACTCCAGGAGGAATCTAGCGTCAGAGTACGATTTCCCCCTTAGAAATATGACTTCCGAGTAAATTTTTCTCACAGATAAAAAGATAGGGAAATTGGTTATGTTTGAAATTCTCACAGATGACAGACTCTGCGGTCTTTCTTTTTCTCTTTTATTTGGTTTCCCTTGACATCAATACAATTCGGTTTTAATAGACAGTACTAATAATCAGAATGAAGTTGATCCATTTGCAGAGATCTTTTTCCTGCGAATGGGCCATCTGATGCCATAAAGGCTTTAACCTATAGTGACAGGAGATACTTTTACAAATCAATCTAAAAGCACTGTTTGGTGACCAAGACCATTTTTATCTGTGAAATCATCTCAAATAAGTTATTGATACATCCATATCAAACTAAGTAATTGTTCTAACAATCTTAAATTCTGATCCTTTGACTTCTTAAACTGATATTTCAACTTTTAGTTACCTAATCAAATCATCATCGAAGTCGTAACAATTTTCTTTTTATTGCGGATGGGTGTAAAAGTAGTATATTTCTATTTGTGGCGATAATTGTTTAATTAAACCTTTCATTGTGTCAAGCCTCCACTTTTGGCAAATAGCCTGCATCATAGTTACGGTTTCATTATGCCTTCCACACTTCGCTTTCCCCAAATAGCCTGTGTTTCAGATCGTGCGACGGCCTACTATATCAGAGAAATCTCATATAAATCGAACAAAAGGCGTTGTAAACAAACCAGATAATTTGGAATTTCCTCAATTATTTTTCTCTTACAAACACACTTCTTTGGAATAGATTCCGTGTTTCACTTCTGTTTGTACTTACGACAATAGCGATATTTAAGTATCACTCTGTCCGTCGTCGCTGTCCTTCCGTCTGTCACACCTTAATGATGCTGTTTCAGTGCTTTGAATTTTTAGCATTTGTGTAAAGTTCATGATATATACAACGATCACTGATGACCTCGCATTTTGAATGCCTTCTCGAGCGAGATATGTATTCCTTGGAATTTTATTTAAGTTCTTAACTTTACTATAATGAACATAAGTCCCTGCTTCTTTCAGGTAATATATCAGTATCGAAAAAGCAAACCTTTGGTCAATGGTGATACCAAGTGCAGTCCAACATCCCCAGCGCCTGCACTGTGGCCGACAATGGTGACTCTGCTCTCATCTCCATCAAAATAGTGAATGTTAGAATGAATCCATTTCATGGCTGTAACTTGGTCTAAAAGCCCATTATTTCCGGTAAAGTTGTTCTCGGGTGAAGACAAAAATCCTGTAAATCAGAACATACATGTATGTATCATCATGATATCTTTAATAAAATTATGGATTATTTAGATAGTTTAGTAGATAAACTCCAAATCTGCAGATATCATCTTTAGCTCTAAAACTTCCTTTAATTGTGACATTTAACGCTAAAATGGAGTCAAGGAATTAAGCTTATAGGGAACTGTAACATCATTTCCTCTATTGAAAATTTACAGCAGAACAATTAAAAAGTATGAAAAATTTCTCAAACTAAAATAATGATAAATTTTAATAGCAAAAGTGAAAACATATATCAAATTGACATGCTATTTTCAGTTCGCTATCCTCTCAGGGTCCATTTTAGATACGCTGTACCTCTATTCTAAAAACAATTTATCTTTAATCCAATAAATCTACTTTATTTCTACTAGTTTCGTTGTATGCTAAAATGACAGTTTCTTAATTATTTTTTTTTAAATATGGAAGAAATTCGATTAGTATGGCCTACATGTATATGAAATCTTTAAGAATTATTCGGTCAATCTGATATGTGTTGAATTTACCTGTGTTTGTTGGTTCTGTTTTGCAAAAGCATATCATATTCTTATATTTTGATCATGCAAAATAGGACATTTTTTGAAACAAGCCACTGGTAGATACACAACAAAAGTCTACTTGAGCACAATTTCAAAGCCCTCTGACGTGAATAGATAGCGACTTTGAACTAATTTGACATGAAACAAGAACCGCGGTACCCATAGTTTTGTCAAGAGACTGTATATGTTATCAAGTACACGAGCAAGCCTTGAAAGATATGAGAAGAATCCATCCTTAATTTATCTCCACTTTCATATTGACGTTAAATGTAATACCTAACAGGCCCAATCTGTAATTGAAATTTATGACGATAATTTGTCCATAGGCAGCCAATATATCACCGGGAAGCATGGCACCCATTCCAGCTCTGTTTGACCCGCCATGGATGTAAAACATAACTGCAAACGTAATATTCTTCTCAACAGACTGGAAAAAAAAAATTATTACGATATCTGAAAGTATGGCTAATATTGTGTTTCTGTCTGGATTTGTGTTCAATATTGTAACTACTCGGTGATTTCCGTAACCGTAAATATATTGACGTCATAAGCGATAATCATATGACGTCATTTCTTTCACGTTACATTTTCAGGATTACGCTTAGGAAAAGAAATGTCCTGTATAGTTAATATATAAAAGGTAAGAAAATAGAATACCAGAATATTTGTTAAAATATTTTCTGTACTGTACGACAAACTGACGGTACGACACAATATATTGTGCAACGTTATATATTTACTTAGATGTTAATGCCGCCGAAATAGTCATAGTGCAAAACAATAACAAATCAATGCACCAATCATTTTTTTTAGGTATTCAATGTATAACAAAAGGATGATGAGCACTTTTGAAGGTTTTAAATAATAAATAATAATAATAAATGATAATAAATAAACGTTTATTGTTAAATAATGATGAAAATAAAGTTTATGAAAATCACATGACTGGTAAATTATTAGAAGCTGACCTTTTTGCACTTTATACATTTTTAAAGTTATATACCCTTTGTAAAATTATAAAAATATAATTTTCTAAAATTGTGTGTCGTAAATTATTAATTTTTATTTCATATTATCATAAATAGAAAATGTATGTAACTTTCTACCAAAAGATTTGTATGAAAGATTAATTCTAAAAATATCTTAATAAAACATGTTCTTCCCATATACATGTACTTCAATGTTAAATTCTAGGTGAAATAAATCAAACAGTAAACAAAATTTTGAAAATTCCTAAAGCGAATTATCTTTATTTCATGAAACCTTCAAAATGATACCATGATTTCAAAAATCCCAGCATCCATTTACTAGATATGAAATATGGTCGCTATACAATGAATACCTTAAATTCCTGACAACTTAAAGGTTCCATACAGCTGTGAATTCATTGGTCTGTTTTCAACAATGCTAATCAATGAAAGAACACTATATTAAATTCATGTACTTATAATGTGTTCTGCTTTTAACCCCCCCCCCCCCAATATGAAAGACAAGATGGCATGTGATATGAAAGCCAAGAGTCACCCTTCTGAAATTCTGCAAACATGAAGAATGTAGCCAAGAGTCTCCTAATCTGTTAAAGTAGTTAGCAAGAAGTTACCTTTGGTACAAAGATATTCAAGTACAGACAGTCCTCACTTTGGTCATCGATATCGAATTCTGGCATGTGTTTGCTAATGTATTTGGCATTGACTTCACCTTGCCAGCAAGCCGGTGGTAGTTTTGTCGCATTGAATGTATCAGTCCACACATCGTGTTTAGTTGGTCTCTAAAATTAAAAAATATATATAATACAAATTACCATTCGTGTAAGAATACAGTTAAACCATGATTTTGTAAGGGGGGGGGGGGGGGGCTGTCTAATCTTTGTTGTTGTCGTGTTATGGACATACTCACAAATTCAAATTCTCCGTACACAGAGGAAACAATGGCGGATCTCGTAAGGTACGAAAATGTACCCCCCCCCCCTTGTCCATTTTGGACAGAAAATATTACTAAACAATAGGATTATTTTGCACCATTCTTTTAAAGACTGATGCAGATATTTGGACGCAAAAAGTATCATTTGAATTTTTTGAAATATAGAATGAATATTTTTCCACCACGAATTAAAAAACCCGTGAAAATGATAGTTTTCCTCAAACGAATTCGATTTTACAAAAATAAATTATTCTACAATGCGATATTTCATGTAATTCTACCCAGTCGTGCATGGAAAAAAATTTATAAAAAAGAGACTACACCACGGAAAAAATTGTAGTAAAAGCTACATGTACTTGTTAGCGCCATTGGGCGCTAGCAATACTGTTACTTTTTTTTAGTAAGTACGCATGCGTGGGTCTTATAATATGGGAATACATAGAACAAAAGTCTTGTATTTATTTTACGTTTTTGTGAAATCATTGAGCGTTTACTTTTTAAAAGTACCAAAAGTGTTTTAAATACGAGATTAGCAATAATGCAGCTAGTCTTCAGGACGCCGTTTCATCAAACATCGTAACTAGTTGCGTAAGCTTAGATCGGAGTAACTTTCTGACTACACTAAATATTTTACGCAAGTCCATTTCATCAAATGACGTAACTTTAAAATTCACGTAAGTTTTCTACTAACTTGTAGAGTTCAGTGTGTTAAAAATTCACCCAAATTTGACCAAGTTCAACAGCCTTTCAATATTAAAAACGTGAAAGAAAATTAAAAATTGTTGAGAATTAAAATTCTTGCACTCTGCACATCATCATATAATTTATAAATACCATAGCTCCTAAACTGTGAGGAGTTATAAGGGCAAACCATGTCCTTTATTTGATGTAATATTTCCTCAAAATTCACCAAGTTCAAAAACCTGCAATTTTCTTTAAAAAATAAGAAAATCAAAATCCATACCACATGCACATCTTCCTTACCATTACAAATACTCTGTGAAATAAAAAGATCCTCAATGTGGAAGGAAAAATGAAGACAAATCATGTACTCTCTATGCAATATTTCCTAAAAACTTACTAAGTTCAACAACCAGTAATTTTCTTAAAAATTGAAGAAAATCAAAATCCTTATCACACGCACATCTTCCATACCCTTACAAATACTCTGTAAAATAAGAAGGTTCTCATTTGAAAACTGTGGAAGGAAAAACAGACAATCATGTACCCTCTATGCAATATTTCCTCAAAAGTTCGATAACCTGTAATTTTCACAAAAATTGAAGAAAATCAAAATCCTTACCACATGCACACATTCAATACCCATATAAACACTCTGTAAAATAAAAAGGTTCTCACTTGAAAACTGTGCTAGGAGTTCATCAAACAAATCATGCACTCTCTTTGTAATATTTCCTCAAAACGGACTAAGTTCAACAACCTGCATTTTTTTTTTTTAAATATTGAGAATATCAAAATCCTTGTCACATGCACATCTTCAAAAATCCATACAAACACTGAAAACAAGATGATCCTCACTTGAAAATTGTGGGAGGAGTTCGCCGGAATAATTATATACCCCTTCCCCCATATAACAAACAACGAAGCAAAATTCCTGCAAGAGGTCAAAATGGATCAAAACTGCATCATGATCTAGAGTGATCCACAAAAAACATAGCCAGTTTCAGCTTGATATGTGACAGAGAATTGAAATTAGAAACAGAAACCCCCGAAATAAAAAAAAAATGGTGAAAATAATTAATTTGTTTGCAATAAATCAGTTCGGGCACCAAATTTGTACCCGACAGCCCTTGACAAAGCAATTCGGGAAACTTCGTGTTTCATATATTTCGCATATTCTGTACACAAAAAGTCTCGTTTTTCTTTGTCATTTTTGTGTACTTTTGTTGGTGCTATCAGAGATATGATTTTAATGTAGGCTGTTGTTTGGAATTCTTGCAACACGTGCGTGAATACAAATATATTTGGGTGTGGGGAATATAATTGAGAATTGAAATGAGAAGACTGGCACATTTGTACTACGCTTTACCCCAGCATCTACAGGTTTTTGCCC
Source organism: Ostrea edulis (assembly GCF_947568905.1). Taxonomy (NCBI): domain Eukaryota; kingdom Metazoa; phylum Mollusca; class Bivalvia; order Ostreida; family Ostreidae; genus Ostrea; species Ostrea edulis. The sequence continues at coordinate 52,780,457 of NC_079167.1, forward strand.
AAATTTGTGGTAGAAACCTAGTCTTAGATAAGACAGACACATAAGATCTTATAATCACACGAGTTGAATTTATCGCCACATGTTAATTGCGGAAACGTAATGTTTGGGTACATTTATTTGCAGAAACGTAACAACACTTTTTGCGGAAAAGTAAAAATAACATTTTTTTTATCAGAATTTGCGGAAAAGTAATACGGCCTTGTCATGACCGCGTCAAACCTAAGACGTTAACATGGATAGTGATTGCTCCTTCGCCAAACGCTCGGCATCTAAAAGTGAGAATCATGGGTCTATCGGATATGACCTTAAAAACAGAGGTCCCGTGTCGCGACAGGCGTTGGCACGTTAAAGAACCCTCACTGATACGGCCCTGAGCGATAAGCATAGGTCTAAATTTGTGGCATTCACCTATAGCTGGTGACGTCTCAATATGAGTGAAAAATTCTCGACGAGACGTAAAAAAATCAATCAATCAGACCTAGCGCTTCCCAGGGCTTTGATTTATGTACTGTGTGGGTACGTCCCATATATGCGTCCCATAGTAGGAATACTTATTACACGTCAGTTGGGATGATTTCAAGGCACCGCTAGTGAATTGTTATTTTCAAAATATTTGAAAAATGTGGGAGTGGATCGAACTTAAATCGCATGCCAAACTTTGCAATATTCGATCTTCTCCATTCATGTTCTATAATTGTCCATTTGTATGGTATAGGCCTATTTTCTATTTGTATTGCATAATTTTCCATTATTATTCTATATTTTGCCCATTTATATTGTAATTTTTGGACATCACATACATGTACAATACAATCATTATTAATAGAATACTAATGGAAATTATGAAATATAATAATAAAACTTTCAAATTTACTTTTATTTTGTTGTTTTAGTAGAAAGCAATCTGAACAAAACAAAAATTAAAACCCCTCTTGGACTCGAACCCACGACCTACAGTTCAGCAGTCGATGTGCTAACCTACTGACTTACTCAAATAGGCAATAATATTTGAAATGAATAGACAAATATTGCTGATATCTATATTTTCATCGGAATTCAGCCATTATGACGATGTAAAATACCCCCGGGGATACTTAATATCAAATAGCTACATCTCACTTCCTTTCTCGGTGACTGCGAGAATTCAAGGTCTGTTAAACCGCCTTAATGGTTGAACAGTCCAGAGCGCTGGTCACGTACTTCTAGGTGGTACTGTTTGCCCTCTGACCTCGCTGTCACACACTACACAGTCATTGAGAAAGGAAGTGGGATTCAGTTATTTGATGTTAATTTAAGATGATCATACATAATACAGTTTGTATACAACGTTTGAAATATTTGCATAAACAGTGAATTGTAATTAACTGAGAGAGAGAAAGAGAGAGAGAGAGAACAAAAACTTGAAAATTATCTTTACCATGCATATTCTTCGAGATGCCAAATAATTGATTAATGGGTTAAACATAGTTTTATCCGCCTTCATCGTTCTTGTATTATCTACTATCACTAAATGAATGGCTAAGGTCGAAAGAAATCAACATGTGCTTTCTATGATGAGGGTTATAACGCAGCATGGTCATGAATTCCAATTTATTGCCCAACGCTACGTATATAGTGCATTGATGCCACCTAATGAACTTAAAAAACATTGATGCCACCTAATGAACTTAAAAAAGAGACTGTCCTTGAAGTTCCTGTACAATCTGAATTTATAGGGGGAAAAAACCAATTCATATTAAAACAGACAGAAGAGACGAACTGACACTACCTGAAATCGTCTTTTTCCCGTAGGCGGAGCAGCATACGGAATCCCAAGATATTCCTCGATGGGCGATCCGACCACGCGCTCACTCACTCGTCCGCGAACTTTTCCCGAGTGCGTTTGCCTCTCCGGAAATTCAGTCGATTTACACGAAATTTGAAGAATGAGGTTCCAGTAAATATAAAAAAATCCAACAAATTCACTTCGCATATTGGCTCTCAGATGTTGCCTCTCATACACAGTTCAAAGCAAACTGTCAAATTATTGCACTTGCTCTGTTAGAGTTTTGATGTTTTATACAATAATACTACAATATACGAAAATCTCGGCGTAAATGAAATGCTGGCTTCATATCAATACTCTGTTCGCGGACAATCCTGACCGATTCGTTTGCTGGTATCACTGAAGGAAAATAAAAAGTACAGGCGGAATAAGTATCCTTTTAAAATCAACAGGAAAGACAACTAAAGATTAAGTTACAAGATATACATACTGGGCCAGTCTTCTATTGTTCACTGGGTTTCTAACTGTCTAATGGTCTCTGGAAAACCCATTTCAAGCTTTACAACTATAGATAATCCTGTGGCTACATATTAAATAGTAATAAAGTATGAGCCGAACCATTCACAATGAAAACTTGTGGAATGAGAAAGATGCTACTAAGAACCACCGTTGTTTTCTATAGCAATGTACATACGGGCAGGGATACCTCAAAGTGTGCAATCACGCCAAACAGCTATTCAGCGCAGACAGTTGTGTACATATGTAAAATACCTGCAAATAATCTAAGTACGCTAAGTCGATCAAAGTCAACTTTCATCATTAAATGTGATGAATTAATACTTATGTTTTGCATGATCTTACTTTTGAATTTTCAGATATCTTGTATATTCAGACTTTTGTCGCCCATGAAAATATTCGTTTTCAATATAGTGAGATCAATCTTCTTATATTTTCATTTTAAACAAGGCTTATCAAATATGAAGAAGCTAAAACTGGTTTTCTTATCTTGATGTTTTCCAATTCCCGTCAATGGAGAATTATTCTATGGTATGACCACCATCTAGTTGTGAAACTTTGCATCTAGAAGAGTTAAAACACAAATTTTTAAAGAAATTGCTGTGCGACACAAACTGATATTGCTTAAGCTAACTGGTTTCCTAGAACTTGCCCATTAGCATTAAAATGAATTATAGGTATAACTATTGTATTTAACACGACTCCGTCGTCAAGTATTCGCGCAACCCAGAGTATGTTGCGTTGTGAAGCGGGCAAAATCAAACATTGTTTTATGAGAACGATGGCCAAAGCTTCACCGATGTCGTCTTGCCCTCACAGAGAGTTATACTAAATGGTCAGTACGACAATTTAGTATAACTCTACACTGAGCTACAAACTAACACTATGCCATATCAGAATGCTCTAATTTTAAAACTATTAAGGGTGTTGTCTTGTACCTGTCTTTTTATGACACATCTTATCAGCTCTGAAGGAGATGTTAAACGGATTTTTATTGCCTTCGTCTGTCTTCTTCCTCGGCAATTACAATTGGCTGATGCCGTCTTTGTACATTGGTAGGGATCTTGCAATTGGTGTGGTAGTTACTATTTAGACATCCAGAAATTTTGCGTGCTCTATCTGCCTATTCACCCTTGATCCCGCAACCCTCTGACTTGTTCCCTTTCATAGGGTTTTTTGGGTCTTAATTATCATAAGGAAACAGATATATGTCAAAGAAAGAAAACTTTATTCATTCAAAATTATTCAATTTTGTAATATGCAAATGCACAGGATTTGTGGTCAGATGAGTTATTTTTAGGAGGTAATACCGTATGCTACACCAGAGAAATTTGATATGGATGAATAGTGGAGGATGTGTACAACAATATTTTGAAATTGGAAAACTTTCAAATTTACTTCATTTAGTCAAAAAATGATTTTTTAGTAGAAAGCAATCTATAAAAAAAAAAATTAAAACCCCTGCTAGACTCGAACATGCGATCTACAGTTCAGCAGTCGACGTGCTAACCTTCTGATCTACTCTGCTATGCGATGAATTTTTAAATGAATAAGCAAATATTGCTGATATTTATATTTTCATCCATGTTTTAAAAGGAAGTCAGCCATTATGACGATGTAGAGTATCTCCTTAGAAATGTTCCGATCTTTGATATTGTTTGTTTCATCAATCGAATTCACAGTTTCAAAGTATTTAGTATAAAATAATAGAGTGTTTTAACAATCAAACTTGAACCGCCTAGCAATTTACATCCTCTTAATTACCGCGGCGGTAGCTCCATCGCGCTCGCTTCGTGTGCGTGCGGCCTGCGTGGCCTGGATTCTAAACAAAGAGGGAGGACTATTTATTCACCGAACTCCGATATCAAAACTATAATATAAGTCACTGGTGCTTAAAAATCAAGGTCTCGTGTTATGATACTTTAGGCGTTGGTTCGATAAAGAACCCACCATCTCTGTTAAATGGCCGAAAGTGCCTTAAAATTGTGATACTCCACCTAAACCGGAAGTCGTTATATGAGGGATGCTAAAATCCACCTTCTAACGTCCCAACACTCCTCTTCCTATTATTTCCCTACTGACTTTCCCTGGAACCCAGTCTTCCTCATTAAACCCACATCCGAACTCCATCGTAGCATTTCCTTATATTAATATCTACCGTTCATCGCTCGAATCAATAAAAGTTCCTATAATAAATTCAAATCCATACTTTAAAAACATTATTCAATTATTTTAAAACAATCTCCTAAAATACTTGTATCGTACAAGTATGTTTCATATTTTTAATTTTCATTCAGTGACTGAGTGTCGAAGAAAATAGCAACTTACATCAATACATGATAGCATTCTCCAGAATGTAACGATAAGAAATTAATTTTACATCAATACATGATAGCATTCTCCAGAATGTAACGATAAGAAATTAATTTTACATCAATACATGATAGCATTCTCCAGAATGTAACGATAAGAAATTAATTTTATTTTTTGAAAATACACGAGGGTATGCTCACCACTTTATGAAGCATGCTGGGGTGAAGCGTCGGAGTGCATACCCTTGCATATATTTCAAAAATGGAAATTATTCCTTAAATGGTTATCATTACAATCTACAGATATATCAGAGGCAAAGAAATTGGAACTGTAAATATAAAAGAATAAATTATGCAACACATGGAACGGTTCTTATGCAATTTTGATAATTAGATGCACAACGCACATTTCAGTGGGATTTTTTTTTTGACACAAAGACAGTAAATAAAATCGAATTTGAATTAAGTAGAAAAACTACATTTAGACTCTAGTTCATTAAACGTTTTATGAATTTGAATGAGAAACTTTTTATTGATGCTTTTAATGATGTTCGTCTCGGACTGCAAGCTATGTATGATGTACACGTACAAAACCCATAACGTAAGCTTATCATCTGGTGATTTAAAAATGCTAACGAACTTGGAGGAAAAACGTTGGCTTCCAAACAAGATAACCTGCGTGGATTGGAAAAAAAATAAAAACTTGCCCACTTTTTTTCAATAGCATTTAAATGTACAAGTGTTTCTTTATTCCAGGCATTACGAATCACTTGGAATTTTCTATATCGACCACTACAGTTTGATTTTCTTCTTGAGCAGTTGTGATCGTTTGTGCCATTTAAATATGGCTGATTGGCTATAAAACTATTTTTAAAATACTCTAGCCTAGCGTCCTTGGTTACCGTTGATCCATGTACAGTACTCGTCAATAATCGTGAGAATGTCAACACTGTGGACCGCAGTATGGAGGATATCGCACCGGTATTGAAGAACGGTGAAGATGAAACTCTGTTGTAGTGTAAAAGAGGTGTTTTAAAGCTATAAAGATGGATGACACAACGAAAAGGCTATTTTCCGGACACATTCGTATTGAGGATATAGCAGAAATTCCAGCGAGAACTGTCCGAGTTTTTCTCAACTCTACAGCTGAAGGTAAAAAAAAGAAAGATATTGGCGATGCTTGAAAATTAGCTAGAAAACAGATCAATGTTTTCCGATTATTATACACGGTATTTCATTTTGTAATGTTCTTTAGCAACAGACGTGAAAGTACCCAGCAAATGACATGTACATGGAAAGTAGAAGTGTATAATTGATTATTCCTTGGTATGGTCATTTCAATCTTCAGAACAGTATTTTATGAAAGAAACACAGTTTGGTACTTTAATTTTTGTTTAAACTTTTCACAAAACGTCAAATAACATGTAAACTTTATGGAATTTCACTTACTTTTCCGGAACAAAAGTTCTTTGAAATGACTGCCTTTAACCTGTAGGTGCTATTTAATCTTTAAATCAATCCACACACATTTGAATTGATAAGCTGTTATTGTTAGTACGATGTTTCAGAATAAATATTGACATGAATAAGTGCCTTGTTTGTTTTATAGACAGCGTGACCGAAAGAAATGCCATCTTGGAGAGAGTTTACCCTCAACTGCGGGACCACTGCCGTCAGAAACACGGGGTAGAGTTTCAGGTAATCCTGTCCTCTTCTTAGAACGAAGACAATCCCCACATCCTAGTGTATCCCTTATACACATTGAAAAAGACATTGTTTATTGTAACTATATATTTTATTCTTCTAATAAGAAAATAAATGATCAGAATTTAAGAAATGCATAGGAGATAACAACATCAATGATTTCCATTTTGGTTATATCGATGAATTCCCTTTTTAAATGTAACATCTATATCAAAATTATGGTGTTGCCAGATCATTTGATTATTTCATATTGTAAAATAGTTTTCATTTGCTTAGCTGGTGGACCTAGATTGGGGCTCCGATCCCAACTGTGTCAATCTGGACCAGTCGTTTTATGACTTCCGGTTACGAGAACTCAGACGATGTCAAATTCTTTCAGCTGGACCGAGCTTATTGGTAAATATATATACGAAGTTTCTTGAAAGCATACTGCTAACTCAAAATATCTTAACTGTAGTACACATGTACAATAAATAGGCTTATCGTTTTAATCTCCCATTGACTGACTTTGGTATTTAAAGCACACTTTACAATTGTTTTAATTAATTTCTTTATAAGATATTAGCGTATTTTGTGAAAGCAGATATTTAACAGGACGGTGTGTATCAATAATATTTCTAACACAATCCATAGCACGAATTCTTTTAGATTGAACGTAGACTGCAATTACCTCCGCGGAAATGTCAGTATAAATGAAGGAATCAAGCAAACGAGAACAGGGTCATTCTGATGTATATTGCTGCATTGGTATATCAAATTTTTTGCCACTGTAAATCTGGCTCATTTGCCTTCCATTCCAATTATCATTATCTCCGACACTGCTGTACAAATATCTTTGTTTACTCTGCCTTAGTATCACGCCAGAAACAACACGCGGCTAACATGCAGTATTTTATACACCACGCCAATGGCTACTCATTAATGCCTCCGCCAAATTCTCGTCATACAGTCATAAATTTATATAATGATACATATTCACATTCATCAATGTGTTGTTGGTTATGATCGTATGTTGTTTCAATATATCGTGTTTCTCAATAAAAGTAACGACTTTTCATTTTTGATATGTCAAGAAGTTAAAGTACAAAATATGAATTTATGGGATAAATGTCAACGTCGTTTGTGTTATAAGGATATATATATATATATATATATATATATATATATATATATATATATATATATATATTAAATGACAGAGTGGGGATTATCAGCTTCTCTAATTATGCCGATAGACAGTCATAGTTTTTATATCCCTCATAATACAACAACCTGTACAAGTCATTCCTTAAATATCACCACGAGAGAGACAAAAAGATATTTCATTTGAAAAATAGTTCATATTGTGGTAAGATTTCAGAATGAAGGTTCTTTGAACATTGATCTTTCCTTTTCAAAAGGCTTTGGTAGGACAGCGATATGGTCAGATAGGCCTGCAGTCTTCAATACCGTCCGAGGAATTCGAACTTTTAAGAATGTGGCTTCATAATCAAAAGAGTCGAGACACCAGGACAGCTCCCCTGTTAGATGAATGGTACACCAAGGACTACAACTCTGTCCCTCCTGTTTATTCTTTAAAGGACGCTGAACAGAAGATATCCGATCTTTCCTCGGTATGTCTGACATGGCGGGACTCTCTCTTTCATCTTATTGGAATAAATGATAAAATAATTGAATGATTTATCATATATTTGATATCAAAGTGTGGAACTCTTACAAATGTTCAAGGGTGGTGTACTTTTGCAGAATGATCCGTCAGTGTTTAATGAAGGAATGACAAAATGGCGAGAGGCTGAAGAGGAAATGATGAGATTGTTACACAAAGCAGCTGATGCCTGCTATCTTCAAGGCCTCATTGACGAGGGCATTAAACAGAAATACGTGTTGTCAGGTATAAAAAGATCATGTTTTTCGTTAATGAAAAAATATGCAACCTTTTCAAAATTGATCACCGCGCATTGATTTGTTACCATGCCACAATTATATGAATAAATGATAGCATTCGACTCACTACATTTCAAGATATTAATTTTTCAAAATTCAATACCAATTATCTTCAAGTCCTTTGGCATTTTTGTTTCAAATCAAATGCAAATTATTACGGAACATGTCAACATCAAAGTCTACTATATAGATTGTTTTCCAATCTGTTATACAGCCATTGATAACCTAATGGTCATGGGAATAGATGAATTGACATCACCAGAAAATCACTGTTTTATTGCGTTCCGGGAAATTGCTGATCTGAAAAATTATGTCAACGATCCTCTGGCGAAAAAGTATGCCGATATATATTTCAATGAAAGAAAAGAACAGTTCGAAATTGACCCAGTATCAACTCATCTGATAAAAACGATGTCGGAGCGAAGTAAAAAATTAGTCACTGCCAAGAATACCAAATTTTACAGCGTTTTGTGGCGATATGATGACGTCATCAGCCCAATTCACCATAACGATTACTTGACCAAGCTGTGTTCTGATTTGTCGATTACGTTAAAGGAATTGATTGATAGAGAAGTTCCTAAAAACGTGGTTGATGAAAAAGATGAAGTGTATGATGAGTGTCACCAACATTGGCTGAGATGCAAGCATTTATCGGCAGATTTTTACGGTCGTGAAACAGATTATGCCAAACTGGTTGAGTATCTTCAAGGGGAGACTGATCAGATCATGGTGATTCACGGTGCTGCAGGTGTAGGGAAGACGGCTATTCTTAGCAAAGTCGCCTCTCAGGTTTGTTTTGTTTACCAACATAAAGGTGTCATATTAAACATTTTATTTACATAAAATATCCATCCTTTCATCAAAGGTCTGAAATTTAAATGCAATGAAAATTTCATCAAATTAAATTCTATTTAAAAATGTAAACGCATTTCGTATCCTGTTCATTTTAAAGTTGTAATTTGAATTGTATGCTTTGAATCTATTCACCAGGTGCACGACCTATTGGCGGATGAGAAAATTTGTTTGATTAAGTACGTGGGATACACTCCTAAAAGCGCAGACATCAGGAATTTACTGACCTCACTCTGTACGCAAATTCTCGTGGGATTAGATCGAGAACATGCATCCGTTTCGCGAGAATTCAAAGAACTGCAGAAATTGTTTCTATCTCTATTGCAATCAGTCCCAGAAAACAAAACATTAGTGCTTTTCATTGATGCCATTGAACAAATGTTACCTGATCATAACGCACATTTGTTGACATGGCTCCCCCAAACTCTTAAGCCAAATGTGAAAATTATTGTTAGCGTTAGCTCGGGGGACAGCGCAATCGCACAGAAATTATGCAATGATGGTGACAAGAACACTCAATACTATGTACATCTGAAACCTCTCTCGGTAACGGAGGCCGATGGTCTGTTGTGTTACTACCTCAGCCGATATGGTCGTACGCTTTCAAACCAGCAAAGAAGTGCATTTACGAATGTATTCCAAAAGTGTTCTCAACCTCTGTTTGTGTCCTTGTGTGCCGAAAAATGTAAATGTATTCATTCGTATGATTCTATTGACACTGCCAACTTCAGCACGGGTTCTGAGGAAGCTATAAGTGCAATGTTCAACGACCTGGAGAAGAAGCACGGGTATGAACTGGTTTCTAGATCTATGTCTTATTTAGTTGGATCGGTTACTGGACTTAGTGATAGCGAAATGGAAGACTTGCTATCATTGGACGATTTTGTGACGAGTTCTGTGTACACCGATCACAAGTCGTCTGTCTTGAGGGTGCCACAAAGCAAGTGGCTGCGGCTAAAAGACGACATCGACCGCTATTTAGTTCAGCGTGAGGTAGATGGAGTGACGGTATACAGATGGAAGGATGACCAATTTGATCTAAATATTAGGACAAGGTATCTACAGGACGAATCCAAATCGAAGGAAATATACTCTTTGATAGCGGACTACTACTTAGGTGTCTGGCATGGGAAACCTAAACCAATGTCAAATAGTGAGAAACAGGCAAACAACTCAGGATTCGATCGACAAGTACCCTCACAGCCTCTTACTTTTGACAACGAAGGACAAGTACGTTTTAACAGAAGGAAATACGACCAACTTCCTCGCCATTTATACAACGCCGAACGTTTAGGAGAACTTAATCGTCTAGTTTTGTTCAACTACGAATGGATCTACAACAAAATCAAAGCTCTGTCCCTACAACACATCATCGCAGACTTTGCTTTGAATCCCAGTAATGAAGCATCTCTTGTTGAGGAAGCTTTACGAGTCGCTGAACAGGTTATTGAAAAAGATATCGATAACATGGCTTCTGAAATATCGGGCCACCTCCTCCCTTATTATCAATCTCATCCAAACATCCGGGCCTTGGTGCATCAATGTGACACAGCTGGACTGAAGCAATGTGCGTTGATACCCAATTTCCCATACCTTCAAGTACCAGGGAGTTCTCTACAGTTTGCTATACACTGTGATGCGCCAATGGAGTATTTCAGCCTAATAAGTGAAGAACGTCTTCTTCTTACCAAAGAACGAGAGAGTTCTTTTGTGTACATTTTTGACATTGTTCTTGGAGAAAGGAAGTCCAACGTCTTTGCTTCAAACGGTGCCTTATATGTGACCCCAAATGGCAGATACTTCATCATTGTTGACCATGTCACAGAAAAGGCTATCAAAGTTCATAATGCAGATACTGGAGCATATGTTGGACAATTGATTGTGCTGAATCACATTGAGTTGAAACCAAAAGAAAAATATAAATTGGGTTCTATTTGTCTCACAAATGATCGAGTATGTGCCATTGTAAGCACCGACATCAGCTACCTTTGCATCGCAAGCATTGAAACATGTCAGTTTCTACAAATAATTGGTCTAGATGGGAAATGCGATGTTTGTACCATATCACACGATGGAAAATACGTGTTTTGCAACTCCAACGAATTTCTGTTTGCGTACAATTTGTACACGTTAGAACATTTATCAACATTTTCCATTGGATTTCGGCCAAGTTGCATAGTTGTCAGCAAAGATGGCTTGAGAGCCTATTTGACAAATAACATTGAAACAAAACTGATGATACTTCATCTGAATCATGGAAAAGTAGAAATGGCATACAAGAGTGTTTTGGACAAATACATGCCTGACGACACGATTATGGATTTGCGCATTTCCCCAAAGGACGACATGGTTCTTGTTCGTGGACTGAACAATGTCATCGTTTACAACAGGACAAAAGAGCGAGTGATATCCTCGTTTGTAAGACCAGTGAACGTACCAAAGGAATTCAAACTTCCTAAAAGTCACTACATAGATCTGTTCTTCACAAACGCAGAATTCACGCATGGTGGCAAATTTGTTATTGCAACATTATTTCGAAATATCTACTTATGGGATGTAACCACTGGTGAATTAGTAACCACTATTCAAGCTCCAGTAGGAATCGTTAAGGAAATGATATATTCTCCCAAACGCAGTCTTTTAATCACTCACATCGAACATTGTCGTGAATTCCAGGTTTGGAATCTCGACGAAGCTGTCAAACCAGTGAATATGCTTGATAAGCTATCGGGCGCAATCTCAGATATTCAGCTTACTCATGTCGGAGAAACCGCATATGTAGTGTGCAAACGTAGTGATGAAATTGGCGTTATTGAGATGAGGAGTGGAATAATGGTGGATCTTCTAACCCATGACAGTCCCGTTGTCAGTTTTGCCATCACACCAAGTGGTGATTATGCTCTAGTATCTCTTGAACCGAAGAAAAAGGATATCAATACCAAACTATGGAATTTACAAGAGAGAAGAGTTATTAGAGAGTTTGGGAACGCTTCGGGTTACTGCATTTCACCACACCAAGGCAATTTTATTTTGTTTGTGTCTCAGCAAGAAGTTGCATTTAAAGCGCCTTACTTTATAACCATGTTCCATATGAGTGATGGTGAAGTCAGTGAATTCACTCATCCCTTAGCTCTGAGGTTTGTCTTGGAAAAACCTTTCCTGACCAGTAATGATAAATACCTTATTGTTCTGACTGCGCATGAATATCACGAGTCGCGAGCCGAGTACGAAACTCCAACGATCTGTACGTTTTCCATGGATGAAGAGATGAAAGTTTCGTACTTTACACCAGACAGTTTTCGGGATTCTATTCTGATTGATGCCATTGTAGACATGCAACCATGTTTGGACAATCCATACACAATTGCTGTCATGTACAAGTCCAAAGAGATGCTCGATTACAACGATAACAGTCCTTTTGATGGACTAGGTGGTGGTTCCAGATACGGGTTCATGATTCTCGATATATGCAGTGGCTCTGTTGTCACAATCTGCGATCCGTTTTTAGTACCTAGCTTCAAACTCAAACAAAAACTACTGTTTGATGCAGGTTATTCCTTCTGTCTTGATGACCAGTCAAATATCTTTGACATCCGTGAAGGATGTTACGTTGGACAGTTACAAAAACAAAACTCGCCCCCACGAGTTATTGCCTTGAATGGAGCTGTAGTAGTATACTATGACGGGAGTGTACTGTCAGCATATCGTCTTGGCTCTGGTGAAATAATCGCTAACTGTGACGTTCATTCCAACATTTGTTGCCTACATCTTAGCAGAGATGAGAGAACCCTGGTTGTTGGATGCGAGGATGGTGCCATCGCCTCTTACGTTTTGATAGATCCAAAAACAGAAGATCCAAACTTAGTTCTCTCACAGCTTGGAAGTCGACAATTAGCAGCACCCAAAATTGTATCCGGACGTCGTAATTCAATACCGTGGGATAAAGTAGAAGAGGGCGGCAGCGCACCCCAGTCCAGACCAGTGTCGGCTGTCGCAAATGAGAAAACTGACAAAATAATCCTAAAGCATATTGAACCAGCTCCCGCCTTTAGACCTAGTTCTGACACGCTGATATACCTGAACACAAAGTCCAAGGCATGTAGTATAATGTGAACAAAGTCGAGTGCAAGAATTGTTCTCCTTGATTTCTTTTATTATGTGTGGGGTAGAAGTTACATTAGTTGATAGTTAGTTACCGGTAGTCTACATAATCTATAGTATCTGTTTTGTCCCATTTGCCAAACAAGCACCTGTGATCTATTCCGCTACATGTGCATCAAATAAGAGAGCTATATTTTTATCCTCTTATTTTACGCTATTACGTTATACTGATATATTGAAACTATTGTAATATTAGATAAAATGTTATTTTTTAAAAAGTATACAATAAAACTGTTTAGATATTGCTGAATTTATTTTTTTAAATTCAATATTCAGAATGTATAAAATTATATGAAAGGCAGAGGAGCAACAGAATGGACTTTTATGCATGTTTAAAAGTGTTCGTCGTTTGGAATAGGATTAAATCCACTTGATAAAATCAACACATGCGAGCGTAAAACCGTTAAATGCTGTTTTTATCAGATAAGAATTTGCTCTATCGATCAATGGGTGGGAAAAGGCATATATCGGCAAATACCATTTGTGCGAGCTTCTTTCCCAGATTGATTTGCCTACATGACTTGGAATACCCATGTTTCCATAAGCTTTTCATCAGTTAATGGAACGTTCAGACGTAGGGAAATATTTGCTTTTCCAAAAAGAATTACCTTATGATGTATTTCTGCGCATCGGGGTCAGATTGAGGCTAACAGAAATTTACAACAAATGAAGTCTTTCTTTATTTCTAGCAGCGTAATGTTATGCAATATCTGTAAATCAATAAGTATTGATTACAAATGAGTGATAACCGATGGAATTCAAAGATGTGTTTGAATTTTACATTTTTTCAGGTATATGCTACATTTGCTTCCCGTGGAATGCTATGAATATTAGATGATCCAATCAATTCATGTGACCAAGTAAAATCCTGCCACATTGCAAACTTAAAGTTCGACAACTCGACAACATTCCTTGTTAAAATTCTTGCTTCAGACACGTTTCTCATATTAACATTTTCATTGAATGAAAATGCGACTGGTCTCTTTTTCTATTTACCTGGAGTTCACTTTGAAGACAGCACAGTAAATGACACCATAATGATTAATTAATTAACCTTCTTTATACATCAACATTCTTCACCTTAGACGTTATATCAACATGATATATCAATATTTTTGACAGGAAAATTCAAATAATATAACATAGATTGCTACATATATTACATACAAAAATAATTGGATTTACCTTACCAAATGATCAATATAATGTGCTCTTCTACAATTTGAGACATGAAAAGGTTATAAAAATACATGTACTATGATGTATTTTTATGATAAAAAGTGCAATGGGTTTTCATGATTAAAAATATACAACGATGTGTTCTTATCATAAAAAAAAACAACCAACGATGGGTTCTCAGGAAAAAAAAACGTGGATTCTCATTAACGTACCATAATGAGTTAATAATAAAATGTGCAATGATGGTTTCTCATCATTAAGATCGATGATGTAATTATAAAAAGTGCAGTACTGGCAGGATTCTTAAAGTCCGATGATGGATTCTAATGAAAGTAAAATGAACTTTAAGCTTTTCCAGGTTAAGGGCTAAAATAAAAGAAAGAAAAAAACAATTAAAAACCCAAGATATTATCCACAACAAAGAAATACCTGTATAGTAGATGTTATACACAAAAACCAATACTATCCACAACATAAAAATACCTGTAGTTTTCCAATACCGTTTGATAACTTTTTATAGATAAACACAACATACTTTCAGTAAGCACATATAAAGTATGTCAACAAATTCATTTTAGAATCAAAACAAATTTATAAACATTTGTACTGTCACATCGGTCATATCATACACTGTATGCATCTCGCACATAAATCTGATGGATAATACAGGCTAAAAGTCAGCAAAATCATAATATACAATCAAATACATGTACATGCTTTAAAAATTCGATGATTTATCCCCATTTTCTTGTTTAAATCTACAATCCAAACTGTAATATACGTTCCAAAATCAGTTTATCAATATGCAGTACGACACTGAACACTTTAGTTTTAGAACAGGAACAGAGAGATTCTTCCCAGTGTATTAAAGAAGCACAGTTCAACAATCTGGAGATTCCATTTTCGCGGGTTACAAAGGAACATTTTCATCAATGACTTCGATCTGCGCATTGCTGTGTTTGCTGGACCTTCTGGTTTGGTTCTCCGCATAATTATACGTCACAAATTCCTGTGTTTCGTCACACGACATCTGAAACACGGAGTCAGTGTTTTCATCACTACAATTACTTGACATACGCATATCATGGAGTCCATCGTCATTTTCATGTAAGGTCGCAATGGCATCGGAGTTATTCTTTGCGTCGTTTCGGGTTTTATAAAATAACGGTTTAGCACTAGGAGGAACGTTCGCTACCCGATTGAAAATTCGTTCTCGCCTGTCGTTTTTGCGGAGTATAGACATTTCCTTCAAATAGCTACGTAACTGACTATCCTGTTTGTTTCTGCGTATATGTGACGCTATCATCATAACTATAGAGAGACCGTAGATCATGACGACAGCAATGACGTAATACAACGCTCCGATATCATCTTCATCCGTTCGGTAGCTGTCCACCACTGCCTCGATCGTTTGGTTTGGAGTTTTGATCCTGAAACGTAGTTTGCTTGTAATGTCCATCATTTTCAACTGCTGCCAAGAATGGAAAAGACAAATATTCAAGTTAAACGTTCCAGAAACAACCACACTCAATGTAAATTCAATTTGTGTCTGTCTACTCCTAACGTTATTTCAAACAATATCTCTTAATGCATTATACTGTTGACAGTAAAGCATAAACTTGTCATTGTACTCTGAAGTCACAATTTCCATTTGTACAGAAATATTGGATACGGAGACGAGCGGCATCTGAGCTTTGTTTAATTAAGGAAGATTATTTGCTATTGTGACAGCTCTCCAGCTCTGTGTCAGCTGTGACACCCACTGTTATCAAAATCTATACAATGTAACTAAAAATTTTAATCAAAGTCTGAGACAATTTTACAAATACATGAATATAAAGTTGACATTTACCGTATTGCAATATCTCTATAAGATGGTGTGTTTCTTTCGTGACGCCATGAATATTACCAATTCCGATGCTCTCCAATATACCTACAATGGCCGACAGAAATCTTCATAACATACATAATGCAATGTGCATGTAACCAAATCATATACATGACGAGTAAGCACTTTTCTAAATAGAAACATCTTGATCAATAAAACACTTATGATATGAATTTTCGAAATGAAGGCAACCAAGGAATTAATTGAACCCTTTGCAACGGTTTGAGCATTCAAATTTTACGCATTGTTGTTTTACAATCAAATAGATTAATCTTTATTGAAAAAAAAATATGCACAGAATTTGCTCTTCTTTTCTGTATGTATCCATTGATTTTCACAAGATATTTCCGCTAACGCAAAAGTCAATATATTTCCCCAAAATGACACTTGTCACATTGAATTATTTTGTCGCACGTAATTGAACAGACTGTATAGCATGTGAAACGTTGCAATATTCGATTTTTTCCATTTGTATCCTATAATTGACCATTCGTATTGTGTATGTCACAATTTGTATTTTATCATTTTAATTGTATTTTATAATTGTCCCATTAAATTGTATGATTTCTATTGTATTGTATAATTTGTACTCTATGATTGTCTATTGGTATTGTATATTCTATTTCTATTGTATAATTATATTCTATAACTGTCCATCATTTGAATTGTGTATTTTGTTTTCTACAATTGTCTATTTGTTTTCGTTATTTATATAATTTTCATCGGTATTGTATGATAAAAAATTTGTATTTTTTAATATTTTAATTTTTATTGTTCGTGAATTCCATTTGTATTCGATAACAAAAGTTAGTGGTATTCTATAAGTAGAATTGTGGGGCATGTTTGATTTCTTTCTCACGATGGGTTTCATTGGTTGAAATATTTTAGGCGGTTCAGAATAATGGCGACATTCTCTTATGCGCACGGGACAACAAGTGGTGGGGATCATACTAAATGAAACAGTATAGAATACAAATGGTGTGTTATACAATACAAATTAAGAATTATAGAAACAAATGAAAAATCATACAAATTAAATTATGCACAATAGAAATGGACAATTATAGAATACATGTTGTGAATTGTACAATGCAGATGGACAATATTATAGAACATAGATGGAAAAAACTATAAATGGACTGTCATTTGATGATTTCGTTAGCAAGGCAAATATTTCATTTTGTATCCGACTTTCTCTATAAGCCAATCACATCCATCGTCTAATAACTTGCACACTATCATTGTAGGAACGCCACCTTGCTACCAAACGAATCGGTTACTTTCGTAGATGTCAGAAGTAGACTTGATGGAATTTAGGTTGCAACTCAGTGTGTTTAAATGTCACTTGGGTAACAACAATAGTACCAAACCACATATATACCGGTAAAGCCACGCTGTATACAGGCGAGGGCGCTCGTTATAATGTTACCCTATTTCTCTGTCATTAATATCCTCCAGCATGCAATATGTACCGTGAGGGTTTTTACATATAATTGCCGACGACAATATGTGCTGAACAATATGTACCGTCATAACTTTCCCTGCAAGACAAAAGAACTCATCCCACGCACTAATTAAATTAGAAATGTGCACACGAACATGTGACGTCACACCACTCAGCGGGGAAACCAGTTTGATATTTTTATTTAAAGAAACTCAAGAACTCGTTCATCTGTTTAGTCGTATTACTGTTTTTCTATTTGATAATTGGCTAAAACTGCAACAATAATAATTATCCCATTCATATTTAACAAACTAAGTGTTTGAATTACAAATTGCTTGTATTTTTGGCATTCAAACTTGAAACACGAATAACTGTAGAAGCAACTAATGAACAAAACAAAATGGCGACGCCCATATAGATCACAACATTTTCAGTGAACGTATGTAGAGATTATCTCTATTCCTTTGCTGATTTTCTCATTTTTTCTTTTACATAGTACGTGTTTCTTTTAGAGACGGGCCTTCGAGCTTCGCTCGGTATAGATAAACCCGACAATCATTACTAGTATATATACCAACCAGTAATGACAGTCAGTAAACGAAAGATCAACACAAGGTCTCTTTTCTAGGTAAGCTAGGCCCAATCGGGAAATGAACGTGCAGCTGGTCGATTCAAACACACTCAAATATTAAGGAGGTATGCTACACAAGAGAAATTTGATATGGGTGAAAAGTGGAGGATATGTACAACAATATTTTGAAATTGAAAACTTTCAAAACTGTGTTTAGTCAAAAATGCAGTTTTAGTAGAAAACAATCTGAAAAAATTTAAAACCCCTGTTGGACTCGAACCCACGATGTACAGTTCAGCAGTCGATGTGCTAACCTACTGAGCAACTCAGCTAGGCGATGAGTTTTGAAATGAATAGGCAAATATTGGTGATATTTATATTTTCATCCATGTTTTAAAAGGAAGTCAGTCATTATGACGATACAGAGCACCTCCTTAAAGACCATTCATTTTACGCCACCAAGGCAAATAATTGAGTACCACTCAGCACTTTACCTAGAGGCCGTAAATACGATGTCATGAATATGACGAAAACATCGGCCACCTACATGTAGGTCTTCAAGGAACCATCTAAACCACTTATATGTAGGCTATATGATTAACTTTCCCATATACTTAGAATGGCTGGAGAAAACGTGTCCTTTTTACTTGCATGGATATCTAATTCAGAAATACTTCCGCTCGGATATTACCCAATGAGGCTATTGAATCGACTCCGCTTTGGCTCAAATGCGAATGTTTTGAAATATTTCTATACATACTGATATCTTCACAAATAGCCATTTCATCATGATTGCTTTGCAGTTGTGAACAAAGCGTGTATGAATTTTAGCAAATATAGTAGGGCTTGGAATTCCGACAGAAATGAAAGCAGAGTGTATAACGCGCTTCATGAGGTATACCTGCGCGAAAAGTCGCAGTTCATACCCTAATGCATTTTCAAAAGTGAATGTTATTTCTTGAATAGCCTATAAAAGAGTGTTTGAAAACATAATCAAGATTAACGATGTTACTTTATAAGCTACTTGTGTAATCAAGTTTTCTGGCCCAGTGGCTCTTGAGAAAAAGATTTTTAAATGACCCCACCATATTTCAGTCTTTTCCTGATTATCTCCTCTTTGGAGGTGACATGGGCCTTCATTTGAACAAACGTGAATCCCCTTTACCCAAGAATGATTTGTACCAAGTTTGATTGAAGTTAACACAGTGGTTCTAGAGAAGAAGATCAAAAATGTGAAAAGTTTACAACAACGACAGACAACAGGCAAACATGATTGATCAGAAAAGCTCACTCAGCTCAGGTGAGCTAAAATATCAAATTTGGATTTTTTTTTCAAATATAAGACCATTGATATTCTCTCTCTATCTCTCAAACTTAGATATTTTGTTCCCAAATACTGAAATATAACATATTTAATAGTAGCTTGTATTTTGGTCCTTTCGCGTGCGATGTAATATTCATCAAAATAACTAGATCTGTTTTATTACAAAAAAGCACAGAATTGTAACTTCTAATAAGATACATGCAGTGTATATAGGAGGCATTAGGAATGGACTGTCAGCTGCGCTATACGCAGGCGTTATGTTTAGTCTGTATGTTGTTTTACGTCCATTTGAGAATTTTTACTCATGCAGTGACGTCACCAGCTTTAGTTGAAGTGCCACAAATTTGACCTTTGGTATAGCGTTTACGGCCATAGCAGTAATGGTTCTTTATCATATCAGAAAAAAACTGCGATTTTCATTTCTTATGTCGGGCGCTTGGCGAGGGAAACGTCATGACCTATATGTTAAACATCTTCCGCTCGTCGCGGGGTCGGGATCACTAGGCAACCACGACCGGTCGCAGGCGGTATATAAAAATTGTATTTGTTTCACAAATCGCATTTTCCTCTATGAACCAACCAATTTCAGCACGCGACACAATCCGTTTATATTGACCATGAACGGATCATGAACTAGTTTAGAGCACGCGATTGAGAATTCGAGAGCGTAATAATTAAAAAATGCAACGTGTGTTACGGAGATCTCGCCCACCTTGGGCCAAGATTGTGAATTTGCGTTGATTACCATCTCAATCTTGTGGTCCCCATGGTCCAAAATTCAGTGCACCATTAGGCCTTATATTTAACGAAGAGCAATGTTAATAAAAGGCAGGATAAGACGATGTGTGGCGTCAAAAATTACGAACTAACTGCACAAATCTATTTGGCAGTTTCAAATCCCTGGCACGTCTCGGTATTCAGACCGAACAACGAGCCTCCGCAGTACCCAGGAGTCACTTAAATTCAGGATAGAATACTGAAGTTACTTTTATTGTGAAGTTTCATTTCTAAAATTCTATTCCTTATTAAGAAATCACTTACTCATTAAATTTGTTGAATCAACAATGGATTTTGATCATATGATTTTATGTGCACTATATTTTAACGTGCAAGTTCACATTCCAAGACGCTGTTTCAATAAGTACCCCCCCTACCCCCCCCCCCCCCCCCCCAGGAATATTTCATGACTTATAGTTTAAGCAATGTAAACAAAAGGTGAAATGTGAATGAAAGGTAAATGAATATAAATATTAGAATTGAACAGCACTTTTGAGCTGTCTTGGTAAAAATGAACGGATTTGGATTTGAGGCAAATTTTCTGTGAATCGCTAACGCGATTCACAGAATTTGCCTCAAACCCAAATCCGTTTATATTGACCCTGAACAGCTCAAAAGTGCTGTTCAATTTTTAGATGGATATATGTAATTATGAAATATGAAGGATATGCATTTGCAGCCTCTTTTAACGTTTTCCCAATATTGCCTAATTCTTATATGAACTGCTAATTAACAACTACATCACTGATTACCAAGTGCAGATTCATATACACGTCAATTCTCTATGTGTATGCATAATTATGACTCTGATACACGGGTCGGTCTAACGAAATCGTTACAGTGTGAACTGAAGTATAATCGATTAATTGTAATAATATGTTACGTTGGGTATTTACTTTGTAATCGATTACTATCTAATCATGATTACATATAGATAATCAAGATTATTATTGAATACTAGTTTCCGACGATAATTTTAAATTCCATTCAAAATACTTATAATCGATGCAATGAATATATTGAGCTACAATAGTAGTTTTTTTAGTTTTGGAATGTGTGTGTGTGTGTGTGTGTGTGTGTGTGTGTGTGTGTGTGTGTGTGTGTGTGTGTGTGTGTGTGTGTGTGTGTGTTTATAACTAAATAAATGCCATTGCTTTCTGAGACAGCTTTAAGTTCATCGATTGCAATTCAACAGAAGCCCCATCACTCATTCTATTTTCATATGGTTTTACTATCGTATATTACTTGTGTGGTTTTACTAAATCGGTAATCGGCTACACGACAAGTTTTATTTGTCCTTTGGGTGTTTGAGCCCTAGAATAAAAAAATTATGACGACAAAAATGTACATTATTTTGCAAAATAACTGTCTGCAAATCTCATAGGATACTTTAATTGGCATACTATTGTCTGTGCGTTAATATTTCTCTTGTATTAACACTTTAATTTGATTAAGACAAATATGAAATGACGGAATATATTCATCGATATTGAGGCATAATTAGAATAATTAATGGTGGATTTAAGGGGGGGGGGGCGCAGCCGGCGCCCCCCCCCCCCTAAAATTTTCAAATTTAAGGTAAATCTTGGTATCTTGTTTAGAAAAAAGTACAAAACGATAAAAGAAGCAATAATTTCTTCCACTACCGGAGAAATAAATGACAACATCTTTTAAGATTTTGAATTACTTTATTGGGAAAACTCCTCCCCCCCCCCAAAAAAAAAAACTTAAAATTTGCGTCATTTTACTAATTTCACCTATTTAAAAATGATAGAAAATAGTACAAATGACTTGAATAGGAGACATATTTCAAGTCCTATAAAATCTAGGAGCTTCCGCCCCCCCCCCCCCCCCCCCCCCCGTAACCACAATTCCTGGATCCGCTCCTGATAATGATCGTATGTCAGATCCCAAATTCATTTATAAGATAGGTCTAAGCAATAATAAACTTTATATTAAAAAGTCAAGGCATATTAAGATATTTTAACAAATGATGAGTACAAATATATTGTTTTATAAATTGTCACGTGCGCATTTTACGTTGGGGCATTCGTGCAATTTCAACCAAGTCGAAAAAAACAAACAAAATAAAATTGTTTCTACGTCTTAGTAAATCAGAATTTAAAAGTGATTTTGTTGAAAGGGTTGCTATAGCAACTAATTTATCCAATTCATATTGTGCAATCTGAATTGAATTGATTATTTTTGAATATGTTGATTTTGAATATTCTAATTGTCGACAATGGCTGCTTTATCGATTCAATATTAGAGATATATATGCAGTTTTTTTCAAGAGTTTGGTTGGCATAGCAAGTTATATTTTGATTTCTTTATGTCAATTTCACTGCTGAACCAATCGTTTAGAAAGGATAGTGTTATGATTCTGTGCATAATTAAAGTGTATTCAAACTTTTTTAAAGAGAGAAATTTAGAACTTAGAATTTTGTGCATCTTTTGTATGTTTATAGAATTTTCGCATAATTTTGATTTGCCCACTAATGTTATTCCATGATATAAAATACTTATGCTACATGTAGTTCTATGCAAATACAGTATGCATATTGCTGGAAGGTGCTGGCTTTTACTGTGAATAGGTGGTGAATTAAACAATTTTCATCACTTTTCCAGCATTTGACAATGAGCCCTTCAGATGTGTCTCCATGATAATATTACGTGATTCATTGTTAATGATAAAACTCAAATCTGCATGAATTTTCGGCAATCAATATGTTAATTTTTCTGAAAAATAGAGAGTAGTTGCTGCTACTCTAGTTATTAGGTATGTGAAGAAGTAAGTTTTTATACAGTATAGCTATGAATTGGAGTACCCCCATTGTTCAAAATCCACTACCATGTTTTCCATGGCAACCATGCATCACAAAATAAAAATATGTTTGATTTCTGTTTTTATCTAAATGTACATGTATTTTCTCCAACCTGTAAGTTTTATTCAAATCTGAGATATGCGTGCCGAACCTCGTCAGAATTTCTATGGTCATTACAGAGAATTGCTAAAAAAAAAAAAAAAGAGTCGTTTCTACAATTTAGTAAACCTTAGAAACTATTCCAAAAGTCGTTTCTACGATTTGAAATCGTTTCTAAATTTAAGATATCGTTTCTACGATTTAGTAAAGTGTATACATGTAAGTGATTTTTAAAAGATTTAGTAATTCGTATATAAACGATTTATAAAAACGTTTCAACGATTTAGGAATTCGTATGAACAATTTTTGATTCTTATGTTTCCGCCATGAAATGACCGTGTTCCCCCTTTCTGTCTGTCATTCCGCCCTTCCTTCATTCTGTCCGTCATTGTGAGGGACGGAAAAAGTTTTCCGTCCAATTTTTCGTTTGGTACATGCATCAAACAAAGAATTATGAGTTTTATTTCTTATCATTTAATTTTGTTTTTAAAATAAATAGTTTCTCCCATCAAAAAGCCTGAATTAACGTTTTTGAAAGGGCGCGTAGGAATACATATATTTAATAATGAAAACAACAACAAAACAGTATGACTGTGCGGTCAGGTCAGGTACAGTGCAGATTTAAATGGATTATATACCAAATTAAAGGTGCAGTAGTTAAAAGCTGAATTATATATAAAGGAAGAGAACAAGTGGTGACTGGATTTATGCTGCATTGTGTTGGAGGAGACGTTGAACACTGATTGTGTCGTAGGAATGGTGGAATGCAACTCTGCTCCATTTCAATATCAAGTAAAAAGTTCAACACCTCTTCATCTAAAACGCACTTGTTGACTGAGCCCCATATAACGCAGTTCAATTTATTAATATCTCCTAGATCAAAAGTCGCCGCTTGCTCAGCTCCGTCATGTTATCGAACTCGTAAAGCAGACGATACATACCGGGAAGTCGTGTTTACAACCTATCTACTTCTACCAGTCAGTGGTCTACGTCATCAAGATCACTATTCTGCCACATCACCACTAAGCCTATGCATGTTGTTTCTAAAAATTAATTTGTATTTTATTCATATCTTTGGTTGTGTGTATTTTTGATAGCAATGAAAAACAAAAATCAAACGAATGCATTTCGTTTACAATGCTTGTGTGGAAATTCCAGTTCTATAAATGGCGCTAAAATTAGAACGGGAAAGACGCATTCCAGAGAAAAGTAGTCCCGCGTGCTTAGTGCAGATGGACTCCGAACGAAATTTTTTTTGACTAAGAAATCAAACAAATTTTTCATCCAATCAGCATCGTTGTTAAGTCATCACTTTAAAAGTTATTAAATGATAAATGTATAAAGACAAATAAGAAGTTTCTCATGTACAGTTTATTCCCTTGAATTTCTCTAATACACGAACCATGTAAGAGTTTAGGGAGAAAAAAACATGATAACCAGGTCCCATAAAATAAAAGCCATATATCACAGATTCAAATTCCATATCTTCTAAAACTTAAAATCAATGGACCGAAAAATAATTCGAACTTGATCTGTTACTTTTCATGGTAAAGCAATGTACCAAATACCAAATGAATATCTGCAATCATGCTGGGGAAAAAATACGGAACTGAGTATTTGGGGTTGATTTTCTAAGTTCAAGGGCCATAACTCAGCAAAACAGTCAATGGACTGGAACAAAATTCGTAACTTGTCATAGGAAAGCAATGTAACAAATACATGTATCAAATGATATGGCGAAAAATGTGGGGAAGACTGCTTTGCTGGACTGACAAAATTTCATTTTATTTTCAACTTGGTTTAAGGTAACTCCATACTCGCACTTTTATCTGATACAAGTTTAAAATGTGTATTTATTTCCATTAGTTGGAGTTTTAAAAAAAAACTAACAAATTATTGAATAAGATGCATAGGTCATCACACTTTTTAAGATGTAAGACGTACATAAACAGAATCATATATCACCGTCAGAAAATTCCAATTTTCCTTAAACAGCGTTATCAAAATTCCATACAAACTGGTTATGACGCTGTAGCAGCATTCATAACAATTTCATGAAACTGTATCTTTACAAAATATACAAAATGTTTGTAAAAAATAAAGGAAATCATCGCATAATAGACGTGATAAAGAAATCAATAGAAACAGAGTTATTCCCCTTGGATTCAATATTTTAAAACGTATCTATAACTTAGACTTTTGAAATATTTTATTTTTAAGAAGATTTTTTTACAATAACAAAAGGAAAAGACTCCAACAAAATTTATGTTCCTATCATGCATAAATCTAAATAAATAATGATTTTGCAAAATCTGATGACATCACAGGAGGGTGGAATTACTTTAAGCATCTTAAATAAAAGCAAAATATTTCAATGTAAATAAAATCTCAATTCATAAATTACTTTCTGCATCCAAAGAGTGTTTTAGTAATATTTTACTTTTGTTTTATTTGCACCTATTGTTATTTTCACATCCTTGAACTCTCAAATATTTCAAACTTGTATGCTAGCGGGGCATTCCTGTCACAATAATCACTGGTATTAAACTGATGATAGTAACGATCGTTACTATCATCCCAAGATGGAAGAAGGAAATTCCAGAAAGACCACATTTAGTAATTATATCTATTTGTATTGTTTATTTGCGAATGATATGTAGGTAAGAAATATCATACACTGGCAACAATTACGATCAGGTGTTATTTTATCTTTTATACGGCTCATATGAACAGAGAATTCGTCGTTGAAAAAACAGCGAGGATGATAGTAACAAAAGTTTTACGTTACTATCATCATTCATTTCCGTTACTATCATCCTCGCTGTTTTTTCAACGACGAATTCTCTGTTCATATGAGCCGTATAAAAGATAAAATAACACCTGATCGTAATTGTTGCTAGTGTATGATATTTCTTACCTACATATAATTCGCAAATAAACAATACAAATAGATATAATTAGTAAATGTGGTCTTTCCGGAATTTCCTTCCGCCATCTTGGGATGATAGTAACGATCGTTACTATCATCAGTTTAATACCAGTGAATAATTGACACATTAAGTTAGAACTTGCTTCTACGAATTGCTAAATCGTAGAAACGATTTTTTTTTAAAAAACCGTTTATACTATATACTAAATCACATATATACGACTTTTCAAATCGTTTTTACGATTTACTGAATCGTAGAAACGACTTCCAAAATTGTTGCAACGACATTATGAATTGTTTATACGATTTATGAAATTGTAGAAACGATTTATTTTTTATTTTCTACTCGAATACGCCGTCGCAACATTTAGAATTTGCCTAAAAAGAAAAAAGGTCGAGAAAACGACATCAGGTTACCATTCTGAGATATCGTGATGAAACATACAATATGTACATGTAATATTATGATACATATAAAGGAATATGAAATTGTTTTGGTAAGGTAAATTTCCGAGAGTTCCGAAGGGCGGCACGGCATCGATGCGCACTTTACTTCCGTTTCGTTGTAGTGCCACAGATGCTACCTTTGTTGGACCGTGATTGGAGTGGATTTCCGAGGTACATGAGGGGTACATTGGGAATGACATAGTAGGATGTGAACTGTTTCCAAGATGAGTGGCGATAAGTGAAGGGAATACTGGAAATTAGAGGGAAAACAAGGTTCTGTTGTCCGCCCTTATTAAGAATTTTGTTCAGTTAATTGGTGGCGCCAAGTTTTTATTGGTGGAAAAGAGAACCTAGATACCAGGGAAGAGACCACCGACCTTCCGAAAGTAAACTGGGAAACTTTGTCACTTACCGGCGCGAACGGGGTTCGAACCCGCGCCGACCAGAGGTGAGAGGCCTTGTGATTTGGAGCGCGATGCTCTAACCACACGGAGGCCCCTTATTAAGATAAAGAGAGACTTATTTTTTATCAGAGTTCATTTTGCGAGCCTGGAGCAAGTCTCTTCCGATCAGGAATTGTGTCTCTTAGTAACAAGAAACAACATAAATAACACTTGGAATCGCTTTCTGGATCTGGAAATCTGCGCAGCCTCATTCATCTCAGTGACAAAACACGCTTCTTTAGAAATGTTTGTTTCAAAAAATCGATCGATGGATTCTTAACCTTCAGAAATCCATTGTTGAATTGTTCTAACGTGATAATTGTATATCAACTATCATGATATCTGCAAATATTTACTAACCAGCAACAGAAACAGCATTCCTTTAAACCTGCTGACACCTTGCAATATTAACCGCGTCGCAAGGATCTACCGATACCCGTACTAGTTTTATGTATATTGCAATGGAAGAAAAAAGTGCAAATCAAAACTGGAGTACACATATCTCCTTTCTGATAAGTTAATGACTTTTGTCAAAAGATTAGATTTGCTTTCTCTTGAGTCTGATAATAGTATTTTCTTGAGTTTGATTATATTGATTCGATATATTTCTCAAAATATTTGCAAAAACAAAATCTATTATATTGATAAAGTACAGGAACTGTAGGCAGGGTTAAATAACGATATATTCATAACACAGATTTAGCTACGATAAAACACAGGAATCATAGGCAGCGTAAAATAACTATAAAACACAGGAATCATAGACAACGTCAAATAACTATAAATCACAGGAATCATAGACAGCGTTAAATAACTATAAATCACAGGAATCATACGCAGCGTAAAATAACTATAAATCACAGGAATCATGGACAGCGTTAAATAACTATAAAACACAGGAATCATAGACAGCGTTAAATAACTATAAATCACAGGAATCATAGACAGCGTTAAATAACTATAAAACACAGGAATCATGGACGGTGTTAAATAACTATAAAACACAGGAATCATAGGCAGTGTTAAATAACTATAAAACACAGGAATGATAGACAACGTCAAATAACTATAAAACACAGGAATCATACGCAGCGTTAAATAACTATGAAACACAGGAATCATAGGCAACGTCAAATAACTATAAAACACAGGAATCATAGGCAACGTCAAATAACTATGAAACACAGGAATCATAGACAGCGTTAAATAACTATAAATCACAGGAATCATAGGCAGTGTTAAATAACTATAAAACACAGTAATCATAGGCAGCGTTAGATAACTATGAAACACAGGAATCATAGACAACGTCAAATAACTATAAAACACAGGAATCATAGACAACGTCAAATAACTATAAAACACAGGAATCATGGACAGCGTTAAATAACTATGAAACACAGAAATCATAGGCAACGTCAAATAACTATGAAACACAGGAATCATAGGCAACGTCAAATAACTATGAAACACAGGAATCATAGACAGCGTTAAATAACTATAAATCACAGGAATCATGGACAGCGTTAAATAACTATAAAACACAGGAATCATAGACAGCGTTAGATAACTATGAAACACAGGAATCATAGACAACGTCAAATAACTATAAAACACAGGAATCATAGGCAACGTCAAATAACTATAAAACACAGGAATCATAGGCAGTGCAAAATAACTATAAAACACAGGAATCATAGACAACGTCAAATAACTATAAAACACAGGAATCATAGGCAACGTTAAATAACTATAAAACACAGGAATCATAGACAGCGTTAAATAACTATAAAACACAGGAGTCATAGGCAGCGTTAAATAACTATAAAACACAGGAATCATAGGCAGTGTTAAATAACTATAAAACACAGGAATCATAGGCAGTGTAAAATAACTATAAAACACAGGAATCATAGGCAGTGTTAGATAACTATAAAACACAGGAATCATAGGCAACGTTAAATAACTATAAAACACAGGAATCATA
Source organism: Ostrea edulis (assembly GCF_947568905.1). Lineage (NCBI taxonomy): Eukaryota > Metazoa > Mollusca > Bivalvia > Ostreida > Ostreidae > Ostrea > Ostrea edulis. The sequence continues at coordinate 52,809,624 of NC_079167.1, forward strand.
CGCAGCGTTAAATAACTATGAAACACAGGAATCATGGACAGCGTTAAATAACTATAAAACACAGGAATCATAGGCAACGTTAAATAACTATAAAACACAGGAATCATAGACAGCGTTAAATAACTATAAAACACAGGAGTCATAGGCAGCGTTAAATAACTATAAAACACAGGAGTCATAGGCAGCGTTAAATAACTATAAAACACAGGAATCATAGGCAGCGTTAAATAACTATAAAACACAGGAATCATAGACAGCGTTAAATAACTATAAAACACAGGAGTCATAGGCAGCGTTAAATAACTATAAAACACAGGAATTATGGACAGTGTTAAATATCTATGAAACACAGGAATCATAGACAGCGTTAAATAACTATAAAACACAGGAATCATATACAACGTTAAATAACTATAAAACACAGGAATCATAGACAGTATAAAATAACTATAAAACACAAGAATCATAGGCAACGTTAAATAACTATAAAACACAGGAATCATAGACAGTGTTAAATAACTATGAAACACAGGAATCATAGACAGCGTTAAATAACTATAAAACACAGGAATCATAGGCAGTGTTAGATAACTATAAAACACAGGAATCATAGACAGCGTTAAATAACTATAAAACACAGGAATCATAGGCAGTGTAAAATAACTATAAATCACAGGAATCATAGGCAGTGTTAGATAACTATAAAACACAGGAATCATATACAGCGTTAAATAACTATAAAACACAGGAATCATAGACAGTATAAAATAACTATAAAACACAGGAATTATGGACAGTGTTAAATATCTATGAAACACAGGAATCATGGACAGCGTTAAATACGTATAAAACACAGGAATCATAGGCAGCGTTAAATAACTATAAAACACAGGGATAATAGACAGCGTTAAATAACTATAAAACACAGGAATTATAGGCCGTGTTAGATAACTATAAATAACAGGCATCATAGACAGGACAAAACAGGAATCATAGGCAGTGTTAAATAACTATAAATCACAGGAATCATAGGCAGCGTAAAATAACTATAAATCACAGGAATCATAGGCAGTGTTAAATAACTATGAAACACAGGAATCATAGGCAGTGTTAAATAACTATAAAACACAGGAATCATAGGCAGTGTTAAATAACTATAAAACACAGGAATCATAGACAGTGTTAAATAACTATAAAACACAGGAATCATAGACAACGTCAAATAACTATAAAACACAGGAATCATAGGCAGTGTTAAATAACTATGAAACACAGGAATCATAGGCAACGTCAAATAACTATAAAACACAGGAATCATAGGCAGTGTTAAATAACTATGAAACACAGGAGTCATAGGGAGCCTCAACTCTTTTCAGATGCCATACTTGTAAATGGCCAAATTATCATATAAAATGACAACCATTTATCGCCCCACTATATCTGATCATGCGAGAAACCAAGTGCAGTAGGATTGCCATAAACTTTAGGTTTCAAATACATGGAATATTAACAAAGTCATGGACAGTATTTAATACATATAGTTCAATACATACAAAGTAAAGGAAATTTGTCGCAAGGTCACATTCTTTGCTCGATACTCTTGGCTTATTTTCAGTAAATAACGTTGGTCTCTATATTCCGAGTGTGTAAGCACTGTACTGGTCTTGTCATTGCCGTCTATTGTCTCCAAGGTTTCAAGGATATATGAAGGATATATGAAAAATCGCCTTCAGGTATTTAGAGATGAACAGATTCGCGAGGTATATTTTTCAAATAAAAAAATACATGTGCAAGCATTTGCATGCCTAAGTCTAAACTGCGTACTATTCTATAACTCATATATACTATATATGCTTATTCTACAAATAGGACATATACACACCGAATCCGTTAAGGACAAAACACCTTCAATTGAATTAACTACTTCTTATAGTTGTTTAATCCTAGAAACAGTTAGTGGTACATGTACAATAAAATACACAGGATTTGTAAAACTATGAGAATAAAATTATTTATATACAGTTCAAGGACGTCATTGTCAGTGTCATTGTCAGTTGTCCTTGTAAAGAAACAGACATAACTGACGTTAGAAGGGTACAGGGTCATGAAATAAATGACACTTTTGAAGACAGTGATCATGGTTTGCACAATATTAACAGAGATTCTTAGCTGATTTATAAATTATATAGAAATGTTCGACTGGTTTTTGTGTCCTAGTGGTTGTGCTAAATCTCTGTTAATATTCGTTTTGCAACCGGGAGGCCTGGGTTCGATCCCGGCATCACGTCAAACTTAAGACGTTAAACATAGGTAGTGATTGTTTCTTTGCCATGTGCTCGACTTTAGCAGTGAAAGTCACACGTATTTCGGATATTACCTGTAAAATGGAGGTCCCGTATCACGGTAGGTGTTGCCATGATAAAGAACCCTCATTGTTATAGCCGTAAGCGCTATGCAAGGTCAAAATTTGTCGCACTTTACGTACAGCTGGTGACGTTTTTACAGAAGAGGAAATTCTTGAATGGGACCAAAAAAAAAAAAAATACGAAGAAAATAGGAAATTGTGAATCATTCTAGGAATAGTGCACCATAATCATATGTTGCATAGTTGTTAATGTCTGTATATAAAACTGTTAGATATAAAAAATTATCTTTAAATTATGGCAGACAGATTTGTTTGTCGCAAATATGAGGCACACTTGCAGCAAACTTTGCATTTTAGTAAAGGTAGACAGCGTATTCATGCAAACATTCTTGAAAACTTCAATACATATACACCAAATTTTATCAAATGTATACTTGTACATTACAAAAGATGGGAGGGGTGTTTAAGTGCGTTTTTATTTTAACAAGAGGTTCAAGGGCCTGAACGGTCGCCTGGGTATGCTTTTTATACTTCTCCATTTTATACTTTATATTAGATGATAGATATATTGGTATAACTATCATTCATATATGATGATTTAGAAATTTTACAGTTTTCAAAGAGGGTTCATTGTTTATTATAAGTAATCATATAAACAGTTTACCTGCTTGATGTCCAGGGGTAAAGATTTTCTAAAATATATTGCATTTTCAACATAGGATCAACTAAGCCTCACCCTAAAACCTTACCCTAGGGGTCATAAATTTCACATTGCTCATTATAATCATACAAACAGTTTGTCTGCTTAATGTCCAGCAGTAAAGAAGTTTTTAATACATAATGTATATGACCAATCTAACACCACCTTGGTACCTTAACCCTAAAGTCATGAATTCACAATTTGGGTAGTAGGCTAAATGTTCATTTTAAACATGGTGTCTAGAAGTAAAGCAGATTTTCTACGACGTAATGCATTTTCTACATATGGCTAACTTAGCCTCACCCTAAGATCTGAATCCTGAACACAGGGGTCAAGAAGTTCACAGTTTTGGTGGAGGGCTCATTATGATCATGCAAACATTTTGCCTCCATGATGTCCAGAAGTAAAGAAGAAAATTTTTAAAGATATAATGCATTTGCAATGTATGACCAAGTTAGCACCACTCTAGGGAGCCAGCGGTCACGACTTTCACAGTTTTGATAGAGGGCTCAATGCTCATAATCACGTCAACAGTTTGGCTACTTGATTTTAAGAAGTAAGAATATAATTTTCTAAGATATGATGCATTTTTAATACACAACCAACTTACCCTGTGACATGAACCCTACCCCAGTTTTGTCACAAGGTTCATTGGTAATACATGTAATAAACATGCCAACAGATTGACTGATTGATGTCCAAGAAAAGAAGATTTTCTCTGATACACGTATATATAATGCATTTTCAATATATGACCAACTTAGCGCCACCCTTTAGGTAATGAATTTCGCAATTTTGGTAAAGGATTCATTGCTTACTATAACCATGCTGATACTTTGATGTTCAAGAGTAACGAAGAACATTTCTGAAAATGACTTTAATTTTGATGGTTTTGGCCACAACCATCAGCCCCTAGGGGGAATGACATTAATTTTGATGGTTTTGGCCACATCCATCAGCCCCTAGGGGGAATGACATTAATTTTGATGGTTTTGGCCACATCCATCAGCCCCTAGGGGGAATGACATTAATTTTGATGGTTTTGGCCACATCCATCAGCCCCTAGGGAGGCAAGATCCAAAAAATTCTTAATTTTTGTTCCCCTTCACCTATACATGTTATAAACCAAAACTGGTTGAAATTGGTTCAGTCATTTCAGAGAAGAAGCTGAAAATAGTCAAAAGTTTACAACCGAAACACGACAACGGACATAAACAGATAGTATGGTGACCTAAAAATCCTAAAATTTAAGTACCGTCGAAAGAGTGATACAAGCTCTTGATGATTTTATATGAATTATTTTATGTGGTTTTTTTTGTTCCTAATAATAAAAAGGTGTGTTGTTTGCAAATAAGTGATCGATTTCGCGGTGACTTGATGCATGATATAAATATACATGTATAGTCAAACATGCCAAGAAAAATCAGGCAAACGTTCTATTTTAAAAAAGAAGAAGTAAATCATGAAAATTGAAAATGTTATTTGTTAATATATCTAAAATCGTACCTAGCTCTTTGAAAAAAAAAATATCTGAATGTTGACCATTTCATTTCAATTTCTTTTTAAATATATTTGTCCAATATGTTTCTTGGAAGATTTTAGCCGTAGATTTTAACACATAACGTTTTTTTTAATTTTCAGTTTGTTTTTATTTGCGAACAAAACACCCTTTTTCCTATTTCAGAAAGAAAATCACACAAAAAAACCTTATAATTACTGAAAGCTTGTATCTCTTTCGATGTTGAAATTATACTTCATACGAGATTATTTAATGAGCATTTTGTAGCGGTTCGCCGTACCTTCTTTGTTGTGTGATAAGCAGGTGATCGTGTACTGCACAAAATATTGAATTGAAAAGAACACTGTGGTGAAATTACTCTAAATCTTTTAGTCATTGAAACACCGTTATGAAATATAAACGTGTAAAAATATACTTCCCATTTTCAAACGTCTACCTAAAACGTAAATGAGAATATCGCATCTATTAATGGATGCTATTTGATTATAAAAGATTTACCTTTTATGGTAAGCAGTTTCCAGTCTCTCACGGGTTCTTCCCGATCGCGCTGCTATAGCCTGAACGTCATCACAGACTGAGCCATCCACGGTAGGTGAGAAGGGTGTGAGGACAGGAATTACCACACGACTAATTTGGTTAATCACGAACGATTTGTTTGAAAATAGAAATTAAAAAAATTACCGTAGTGGATTTTTTCTTCAGAAAGTGCTTTCTTTTCCAAGAATTCACATAATAAAAATTCATTTCATTCAGATATATATAAATCATAAATCGATACTCCAATTAATGATAGGACATTTACGATAAAAATTGAAAACAAGAGGGATCGTCCGGATTGAATCATTGAGATTCAATTGTCGTGAACAAGACTTAGGTCGGACCAGAGAAGGATTATACGGACAGCATGCGTGTCTAGCAATCAGTAAGCTGTACAAGGACTTACAGCACAGGAGGAGATAAATACGGTTTTGATGGAAATACGATTCCATTTGATAAGGAATATAATACGAAACAAAGCATCGACACATTCAATGCATTGCGTCAATACCACTTCTGTACCATGGAAGTGTTTGGTTTCACATCATACAGCAGATTTAAAGGCATGGTTTTGTAGCGTAATCTGGGCATCCGTGTCATGTTGAAAATTAATCTTACAGGTTTCATCATTTAGTGTATCAATAAGGAAAATTCTAACTTCAAATTCTTAGATTATTAGCTTTAGAGCATGGATGTTTAGAAGAGAAAAAAAAAATAAATCGAACGTTTGGAAATCTGTACTAAATACATATATCAGAACCGTTGTATGATGTACATTGAGAACAAAACATTCCATGATGTGTTTCTGGAGAGATGTGGTATTTTCGAGATATTTAAAAGATTCTGCGGGATATATATTTAGACAATCTGTAGTACGGTGTATTTTTTAAATTTGTTTGTAACTTTTCTCATAATTACAGTTTCAAAAATATTTGACATGAATAAAGAATTATATGTATAGTGTGTGGTCAATATGTGTCAATGATCTCTTGTGCATTTCAATATGGGTCACTTTTGCTACAGTGATAAGATGATAAGACCAAAACAAACTGTGCATGGAATGCTGATAGATTGTCGCATTTACATTAGATCGGCTACTAAAATAAAAAACAAATGTTCTCTAATAGTAATTTTTTTTATTCTTCCAATCATAAAATATTCATTGCTATTATGGAAGGACATATCAATCTTTTGGAAGTTATTCTTTTTTTTTTTTTTTTTTTTAAATATATTCTTGAAACTTATAATTATCGGTAAACATTTTCCTACTCTTTATCCATAAACAAAAGAATGTGATCACCATTTTGATTTATGTATAAATTTGCACACGTATGATTACGTTGCCATGAACAGTAAATGCAGTGTATGAATGTTTTACATTTAAAATCTAATTCCTGTACAGTAAAAAAATCAAATTAAAGGTGACTTGGAAAAAAAATCATTTACATACCGGGTATTAGGGATTGGAAATTCCAAACTACGTAAAATTAACCGCTTGCAGCCCACTTTGACGTTTGCGTCAATAGGTTTCTAGTATATGTCTGATGCGCGTTTGCTTCTAGCTACTCATTTGGCTTCTGATTTCAGGTCTATTATGGCTATTAAGTCTGTTTTGTACCGTTATTGGCAATAAATGCATAGCATTTGACTACAGCTGAGTCACTGAGAGTAATCATTTCATATTATAAACTGTTTGTGCGAGTAGGTTTCTATGCAATATATGGTGCGTTTGTAGCAAAGATTAATATTCTTGTTATGTCAAGCATTTTTTATATGAAGCCAGTTATGCCTTGAACACGATAAACATGATAAGCATCTTATAAAACAACGATGACTTTGCATGATCCATTAAAGCATTGCTGATATGACATGAATGAGAATCTCTTTGTCCTTTAGATGATAAAAAGACCCAAATACTCGCCCGAAATAAGGTGACTATGAGCTTCCAGCAGTTCAAAGCAAACAAAGGAAATTGAAGTACTACCCAGATAGTAATGGTTATGGTCACTCTCTGTTAACGGTAATTGCTGCACTGGCTCCGTGCTGATTTTAAGCATCGCATTTACAGGAGTATGAACTACATTATTCTAAAACAAACGTTTTATTGATTAACAGCGTGGCATGAATTAACCCATATGATAATCGGACAACTGCGATTCAAAACAAAGCAACGAAAAATAATCCAGCCATTTGAAAATCATGGACACGTGAGAATCTCCATCAAGGAATGAGGAATCATGAATCCAAGGACAATCAATACGTAACATTCTTCTTTGCGCTTGTTTCTGTTTTCCAAATAAATTTTCGAGGTCGTCGTGAATCTATGCGTTGGTGGATATACTTCATATCTTGGTTTGGGTTCAGATTTCTTGCAGTTAAACCATCAAAACTGACTTATAGTGGGACACATCTACACACGTTAGTGTCTAAATCACTGAAGAATTTATCACACAGTTAAGTGGTGATATTTGATATGTTTTTCTATCAAGATATTTTATAGCAATATATTTCAAGAACGAAATTAGTGAAATGTATGCTGGTTCCTAAGGTTGATATTGCCCCTTTAGGCAAGCGTAAAATATAGCCTCTGTCAACCAAAGCCCAGCTCCTGGCCTTCCCGTGGCGGAACTGATTTTACTAACACGGAGAAGGGGTGAAGGCGAGTCACTGGTGCCTTAAAACCAGCAGCTTCGGGTAAATGAGGCTCGTTAAACATTGGAGGGTAGCTCATCTAGGAGAGGGAAAACTCTGACTTAAAATCCTGGTTGTTGGAACCCATTAGTCGCCCAGACATCCAACAAATGGACAGACTGTGTTCATCAGCCTTGGTTGGCAATCAGTCTAAGAGAAGGAGACTCTGAAATAAAAACCTCCACTGGCAAGAGAGATGGACATATATGATCTAGACATATTGGGACTTAGCGAAGTTAGATGGACAACATCAGGAAATGTAATGCTAACATCAGGCCACACATTGCTATACTCAGGACCACCAAACGAAAATGATCATCACCACAATGGAGTTGGCATTTTACTCAACAACAAGGCAAAGTCTTCACTCATGGAATGGGAACCAGTTAGCGAGAGGATCATCGTTGCTCGCTTTATGTCAAAATTCCAGAAAGTGACCATTATACAGTGCTATGCCCCAACAAACGTAGCAGAAGAAAACGATAAAGAAGAATTTTATGATCAACTTCAAAGTGTAATAGAAAATGTAACACCTAGAGACATTTTAATATTGATGGGAGACATGAACGCAAAAGTGGGTAAAGACAACAACGGAAGAGGTCCATCATGGGGAAAGAAGGCATAGGAACCATCAATGAAAATGGAGAACTGTTTGCAGATTTTTGTGCACAAAACGACCTTGTTATTGGTGGAACAATTTTTCCTCACAAGAATATCCATAAAACAACATGTACATCACCAGATACAAAGACCAAAAATCAGATAGATCATATTACCGTAGCCAGGAGATGGAGAAAGAGCTTACAAGATGTCAGGGTCTATAGAGGTGCTGATGTTGGTTCTGATCATGAACTACTGGTGGCAAATTTCAAAATCAAAATATCCAGAGCAGTTAAACAAGGTGGACAGCTGAGCAGAGATACAACTTAGAGAAGCTTGGAGATGGTCAAAACATCAGAGACTTTACTATCAAACTCAGCAATCGTTTTCAAGCCCTTGCAGATGTAGATGATGGTACATTAGAAACGAAATGGCAGAGAGTTAAGAACTATTTTAATACCACTTGCGAAGAAGAGCTTGGTTACAACAAGAGACAATACAAGACCTGGTTGTCAAATGAAACAATCGATGCCATCGAGAAAAGAAGAAAAACTAAAATCCAACTTGAACAAGCAAAAACTAGATCCCAGTAAGAGAAGCTTCCAAAAGAATACTCAGATCTGCAGAAAGAAGTTAAAAGAAATGCGAAGCTTGACAAAAGGAAATATATTAACCAACTAGCTACTGAAGCTGAAAATGCCATGATTAGAAACGACACTAAAACTGTTTATAACATTACAAGACAGCTGGCAGGCAGAAAGACCAATACATCAAGACCAATAAGAGACAGAGATGGAAACACCATAACGAAACTGGAAAAACAACTAGAAAGATGGAAAGATTACTTCAGCAGCCTTCTAAATGGAGATGAGATTGCCAATAGCCCTGACATTTCTCCAGGTGATGATCTTGATATTGAAACATCCGCCATCTCTAAAGATGAAATTATCAAGGCAATTTGAAAAATCAAAAACGGTAAAGCTCCAGGACCAGACTATATTCCACCAGAAGTACTGAAAGCAAGCCCTGAAACAACAGCAAATATACTCCACGATCTGTTAAATACTATCTGGACATCTGAGGAAATACCAGAGGACTGGAGAACTGGGTTCATAGTAAAATTGCCAAAGAATGGAGACCTTAGTGATTGTCAAAACTGGAGAGGTATACAACTACTCTCACTACCTAGCAAAGTCTTGACACGCATAATTCTTGGAAGAATCAAAGAAGCCATCGAGAGATGCCTCAGAGATGAACAAGTAGGATTCAGGTGTGGGCGCTCATGTACAGACCAAATAGCCACATTGCGTCTCATCATAGAACAATCTCTCGAATGGCAATCACCACTCTATATCAACTTTGTCGACTTCAAAAAAGCCTTCGACATGCTTGACCGCATAACAATATGGAAAGTTCTGAGACATTATGGTATCCCAGAAAAAATTGTTAGAATAATACAAGAACTCTATAACAACACCAAATGCCAAGTCATTCACAATTCATCACTGTCACCATTGTTCAACGTGGGCACAGGGGTACGTCAAGGATGTCTATTATCCCCTCTGATCTTCTCTCTTGTCATTGACCGGATAATGAAAACAAGCATGATACCACCCAAGGGTATTTAATGGACACTATCCTCCAAACTAGAAGATCTGGACTTCGCAGATGACATCAGCTTATTATCACATCTGTTCCAGCATATCCAACTGAAAACAGAGTCACTCCAAACAGTTGCAAGGTCAACAGGGCTTGAAATAAACATCAAAAAGACCAAGTGCCTAAGAATCAATGCACAACATGACTCGCCTGTGATGTTGGAAGGCAACAGCATCCAAGATGTTGATAGCTTCACGTATCTGGGAAGCATAGTCAGCAAAACTGGAGGAGCAGATGAAGACATCAGAAGTAGAATTGGGAAGGCAAGACATGCCTTTGTTACCTTGAGACCAATCTGGAAGAGCAATAACATCAGCCTCAAAACGAAAATCAGAATATTCGAAACCAATGTAAAATCTGTTCTTCTTCACGGATCTGAGACATGGAAACAAACTAAAAAAACAGAGCATGACCTCCAAGTTTTTATAAACAAATGCCTCGGACAGATATTGAAAATTAGATGGCCTGAGAAAATATAAAACCAGGAATTATGGAGAAGAACAAGCCAAACTCCAATAATAGATACCATCAAAAGAAGAAAATGGCGTTGGATTGGTCATATCCTCAGACGACCACAGAATAACATCACAAGACATGCATTAGAATGGAATCCACAAGGAAAAAGAAAAAAGGGGCGCCCAGTAACAACATGGCGAAGGACTTTAAATACAGAGCTCAGGTCGATCTAGATGTCATGGGGAGAAACCAAACAAGCTGCACATGACCGAGACAGATGGAAAACTATTGTTGAGGCCCTATGCCCCTCAGGGGCCAAGAGGAATAAGTCAAGTAAGTCAAGTCATGCTGGAAAAGCTTGTAGATTTGAGAAATATAGAGTGGAATTCAATATCCAAAAAATAAGGAATTAAATATCCCCATAATAAGCAATTCAGTGTCCCATGATAAGGAATTCAGTATTCCCATCGTGTGAAATTCAGTGTCTCCCCAATAAGGAATTGAATACTAGTATAGTATGGAATTCAATATCCCCATAATAAGCAATTCAGTATCTTCATGCAAGATGAAGATAACGAACAGTGATCAATGTCATAACTCCTATAAGCAATACAAAATAGATAGTTGGGCAAACACGGACCCCTGGACACACCAGAGGTGGGATCAGGTGCCTAGGAGGAGTAAGCATCCCCTGTTGACCGGTCACACCCGCCGTGAGCCCTATATCCTGATCAGGTAAACGGAGTTATCCACAGTCAAAATCAGTGTGCCAAGAACGGCTTAACAATCGGTATGAAACACGTCAGACAGCATTTGACCCAATGCGAGGTTGTACTGACGAGGTTGATCGTTATAACGACCATAGAATGCTGACTTCAATCGAGACTGTTGAAATCCCTGTACCATCAACTTGTTTGTCAGTAGCTTACCTCGATTTAAAAACTGACTATACGCAGAACAAGCTCTTGCATATCGAATCAGTTGAGATATATAAACACCATATTCAGGTGATAATGGAATATTGCTACATAAATATGGGAAGTTGACGATGGAGAAGCTGAAATCATAATAAGAGACCAAATGGGGGCGATCCTTCAGATGAGATCGCAAAAACCGAGGCCCGTGTCACAGCAAGTGTGACACGATAAAGATCCCTTCCTGTCCGATTGATTGATTGATATTGTTTAACGTCCCACTCGAGAATTTTTCACACAGATGGAGACCTCACCATTGCCTTAGCTCAATGACCGTCAGCATCGAGCATGGGCCTAAATTTTGCAGCACTTCGCCGGCAATGGTGACGTCTCCTTATGAGTGCAAAAAGTATCGAGGAGGACGTTAAACAATATGCTAGCAATCAATGTTCCACATCTTTCAATTTTTGCGGTATTTATATACCACTACATACTCGGAAATCTTAACAAGAAATGTTGACAACCAAAGAGAAAAAATAAATGAAATTGGGGTTATTTCAAAATGGACTTGATATGTGTGGTTGGAAAATATAATCTTTGGCGATACATGTAACACATGTACCATCGGATAGGTAAAGTCACAAAGATTATCCCACTCAGTATCAAAGCTATTCCATATTGTTAAATCTGCCCATATGACAAGAACATTCTAATTACTTTCACGAGGATAATTTACTACATGAAACAAATCCTAGATGCAACAATACATCTGTAATTACGTATTTACCTAAAAAAAAAATATCTGATTCAATACATTTACCAAACAGGCAACTCCCTCAGAACGTCGCTGATATCAGAGCTTCCAATCACCGCAAACCCGGGTCCCGGCACTTTACATTAATAATTAACACAAAACGCCACAATTAGCTTAGATAAACTTCGCCAGGATTAAAAAACACACAACAGCAACAATTCATGAAATTTTTGAGACTATTCGATGTATCATATCAAAATTATTTTATGTCATATAAAAATTACAGACAATATAAGCTATTTTCAAGCATCTTGTATAAAATGATCGGCTGCTTCATTTGGTGCAAGATTCTATTCAAAATATATAAAGATGACTCTAATTCATGTCTATGCACCATCTGAAGCAGCCGGTGAAGAACAGAAGGATAAATTTTGTACACAACTGTAAGGTTTACAAACATGATTACTAGTTATCACAGGAGACATGATTGCAAAAATAGGAATAGGCAACACGTATTATGAACATGTTATGGGGCATTCATCTGTCGATTCAATATATCCCAGTGAACTCGAAATAAAAGATACCACAGAGTCGCCCACTTCTGCTTCATACTTAAATATTTAATTGAAAATAGATATTAACGGCAAACTAACAACTCAAGTTTATGACAAACGGGGTGATTTCAGCTCTCCATCATCAACTTCCCATTGTTATGTAGTAATATTCCATTATCACATGCATATGGTGTTTATATCTCTCAAATGATTCGATACACAAGAGCTTGTTCTGCGTATGATCAATTCTATAGCGAGGAAAGAAACTGGCAAACAAGCTGATGGTGCAGGGCTTTCAACAATCTCGTTTAAAGTCAGCATTTCGCAAGTTCTATGGTCGTTATAATGATCTAGTTTGCCAATACAACCTATCATTGGGTCAAATTTCATACTGATGTTTAGGCCATTCTTGGCACACCGATTTTGACTATGGATAACTCTGTTTACCTGATCAAGATATAGGGCTCACGGCGGGTGTGACCGGTCAGTAGGGGATGCTTATTCCTCCAAGACACCTGATCCCAGCTCTGGTATATCCAGGGGTCCGTGTTTGCCCAACTCTTTATTTTGTATTCTTTGTAGGATTTATGAGATTGATCACTGTTCGTTATCTTCGCTTTTCATGCATATGGGTGAAGGAATGATAACGATGAAATATATCACAATAACGAACTAGTGATAACAGGATCGATGTTCCCACATAAAGATATCCATATGATCACAAGTAATTCATTTGATGGAAGATGTGGTAAACAGATACATGTACACCACACACTTGTCAACAACAAATTCAGAAACTCGGTGATGGACACGAGAGTCCGTAATTCAACAGAATCCCGTGGGGATCCGGGTTAGAATAGGTCCTCAGTATCACTTGCTTGTCGTAACAGGCGACTAAATGGGGTGGTCCTTCGGGTGAGACCGCAATAACCGAGGTCCCGTGTCATAACAGGTGTGGCATAATAAATAACCCTCGTTGCAAGCGCGGAGCATAGGCCTAAATTTTGGAGCTCTTCACCGGCAATGGTGACGTCTCCATATGAGTGGAAAAGTATCGAGCGGGACGTTGATCAATATACAACCAACCAACCATTCAACAGATATTGGGAGTGATCACTATCTTGTGCGTACCGCCATAAAGCTTAAATTGAAGAAAGCGCCAAATTAAAAAAAACCGTAGAACAAAGGAAAAAAATCTTTACAAACAAACAGAAAATATACTACTATACACAGTAAAATTCAACGTAAGAGTTGCCAATCAATTTAATTTGCTCGAGAACCTAATTATGAATTAGCGACGAAGTTGTCATTTCGAGTGAACAGACAAGCAACAATCTAGAAAAAACATATGTCGAAACTGCAAAGAAGGTATTGGGAACAAGAAAAGGCCATGGATAAGCGATACATCAGGGAAACTTATTGATGAGAGCCCACATATATAAGAAACAAATAGGAAACAAATCAGAGCTACTGAAAGTTCGGGTAAAATAATAATACAGAGGAAAAGATAAAGAAGTTAACAAACACATAAGAACAAACAAAAGGCAATGAATCAATAGCATCTCAACTTAGGCTGAAAAGCAGCGAGAATTTAACACATGAAAGAAAAACTAAAACAAAGTGTTGTCATTCTGAACAAAAATGAAGATCTAATCACAAGTAATGAAAATAAGATAAGAAGGATGGAAACAAAGCTTCAGTGAGGAACTAAACAGAGAAGAATCAAAATACCCTGTTGGTATTGAGCAGTCATATGAGATGATATGTGAGATCAGTTGCGAAGAACAATCTTTAATGGAGATCAGAAATGTAATACGAAAACTCAATAATGGGAAAGCACCTGGGATATCTATAAATGCTGTAGAATTCCTGAAACCAGGTATTGAATACAGATCAAACAAGATCAGACATCTTATAAGCAGTATTTGGAGAAACGAAAGCATACCATCAAACTGGAAAAAAGTTTGGTTATTAACTTACCACAACAGGAAATTTTAAAGAATGTAAAAATTACAGAGGAATCACTCTACTAACAGAGATGAGCAAAATTCTTGAAAATATCTCATAGATATAACAAAAGGATTTTGGACAAGCAGAGAAACAACAGGGCAAATATTCATTCTACGTAACATCATTGAACAAGTAACTGAATAGTAGGCAATACATAAACTTTATTAATTTCGAGAAGGCATATGACTCCATACACAGTGAAAGCAGGTGGAACATCTTAACAAGCTATGCCATACCAACAAAAGATATCATCTTGAAATTATTTTATGATGGATTCAGCTGCGCAGTCATTGATGGAAATGACACCTCAGATTTGTTTGAGATTAGAACTGTATTCAAACAAGACTGCAACATGCCTAGATATTTGTTCCTCCTGGCATTTGGCCGAGTGATGAGAAAAACTATTGTGGGAGAAACAGGCATCAGGTGGAACTTTACATCAAAGCTTGATGATCTGGACTTTGCAGACGATATTGAGCTACTGAGTTCATCCAAGAAACACATCCAAAGGGAAATTGACGAATTAGAACAACCTGCAAATACTTAAAGTTAATACTGCCAACAGTATTATTGTGAGAATAAATCCCAAACAACAGTAACCTATCAATTTGAAATTTCAACACATTTGTATATCTGAGTGCAACCGTTTCAAAACAAAGAGGAAGCAAGGAAGATATTAGAGGAAGAGTTTCAAAGGAATGATTTGCTTTCGCAAGACACAAAAGGATATGGAACGTTAACTTCATCAGTAAGAAAACAAAACGGGCTTTTAAAGACATAAGTTATACCAGTATTAATGTATGGATGTGAAACATGGAAAATGAATAAAGGGGATGAAAAGATGATTGATATGTGCCACAAAAACAGCTTAAGGAGGTGTGCTACACCAGAGACATTTGATGTAGATGAAAAGTAGAGGATATGTACAAAAATATTTTGAAGTTGAAAATTTTCAAATTTACTTTATTTTGTCAAAAAATACAGTTTTAGTAGAAGGTAATCTGAAAAAAATTTAAAACCCCTGCTGGACTAGAACATGCGACCTACAGGTCAGCAATCGTTATTCTAACCTACTGAGCTACTCGGCTAGGTATTTAAATGGAAAGGGAAAAGTCAAATATTGCTGATATCGATTTTTTCATCCATGTTTTTAAAGGAAGTCTTAAAATCTGATCGCAGGAAAAACTACCAACTTCAGAATTACTAAGATGAGAAATGCAGCTCTTAAGCCAAGAAATTAGGTACAGAAAGTGGAAATTATTTTTTCATCAGTTTTACATACGTTATTTCGAGAAGCTACAACTAGTCTATACTTGGATTTTTCAACACCTGAATATAGACTGAACTCTATGATTATGGGTGTTGCCAATCACAGGCTCTTTAAACCACCACGGGTCATGGATGATATTCCTTCCAAATCGTGCCGTCAGTTCCTTAAGCTCAAATTTACAAACAAAGGAATAGATGCCGTCAACATAAGCAACATTCTTCGTCATAAAAACGTTCAGTCGTGTATTCAAACTTATTTCAAGTTCAAGTCTACACCCCGTATTTCCTACAAATATAGTTCTACTATTGCATACAAACTTTTCAATTATAAAATAACCTTGCAGTGCCTATATATAGACCATCTTATACTTAATCCACCTATGTGGTATTGTTCTTCATCTTCTTTCAACTATAGACCAGCTGGACATGTCATTACTGGTGATGTTGATATAGTTAACAAGATTGCTACACGTAGCCATGTCCCCCACCGCCGCAAAAAAAGTCGAAGCACAAAAGTCCCATAACTCCTGTACTAAAATTTGTCGAATCAAAATGACGGCGCAATATGATCAACTACATACGGAGACTAACAATCCTACAAAATTCGAACAAAATCCGTTGAGCGGTTTCGGAGAAATTGCGAACACAAAGTGTTTCTATAGTGTAACATGTACAAATTCAACAAAGTTCCATAACTCCTGTTAAATTTATCGAATCAAAATGACAGCGCAATATGATCAACTACATATGGTGACTAACAATCCTACAAAATTTGAATGAAATCCAGTGAGCGGTTTCGGAGGAGTTGCGTCCACAAAGTGTTCCTATAGTGTAGCACGTACAAATTCAACAAAGTCCCATAACTCCTGTAAAAATTGTCGAATCAAAATGACGGCATAATATGATCAACTACACATGGTGAATAACAATCCTACAAAATATGAACAAAATCCATTGAGCGGTTTCTGAGGAGTTGCGTCCACAAAGTGAAGTGGGACGGACGGACACACGGACATCGCGTTGCGGTGGGGGACAAAAATGAGGACTTCAAATCACTTTCTCTAAAAGGTCCTAAATACAGAGAAGCTCGGTCTTTCAATTGATGACAGAACTTCTTTTCTATTATGAATTCTGTCGAGGATTATGTCAGACGATGGTCTAAATATGAAAAAGAACTTGATACATTGTCAGAATGGATTAAAAGTATAAGAGGAATATTAAAATCCCACATTAGACATATGAAAACAAAAGTACGTACCATCTATCCTTCTGTGTTTAGTAAACCAGAAGTGATAAAAGAATTAGATAGGTTACATGAGGAATATGTTTTGGTTCCAGCTGACAAAGCTTGTAACAATATTGTCTTTGTTTGACAACTGTATTTTAAACGAACTTGGCATTACTTTCACTTTTGGTAATCGTACCTATACTCCAACTGCCCTTTCAAAAGACGAAGTTCTTCAAAACCATGCTTCAGTTTTAGACACATTTAATATCCCAGTCAATGGGTCGGATGAATATGAGTTACTGTACCTATACTGGATTCCTAAACTTAAAAAAACCCTTACAAACAAAGATACATTGCTGGATTCAGTAAATGTTCTACCAAGCCCCTATCTTTGCTCCTCACGAAAATATTAACAGCTGTGAAGGAGAAACGTCAAACGTACTGTGCGACTATATCTGCCAGAAGAGGTGTAAATCAAATGTGAATTCTAAAAAATTCTGAAGAAATGTTAGTAAACTTGAAATCACAAAACTTTTCTCAAATCAACAACATCAAAACGTATGACTTTTCAACTCTTTACACGACCATTTCTCACGATAAATCAAAGACTAAACTTTTTGACATCATAGACAGTTGGTTCTTCAACAAAAATGGAAAACGCAAATATTCACATCTAGTGATCAGTCATCCAAAGAATTACTATGTTAAGCGCCACTCTGATTCCACGCACAAGTACTCTGAAGTTGAAATAAAAAATATGGAGTTCCTCATTGACAATATCTTCATGATCTTTGGTGATCAGGTCTTCCCACAGTCTGTTGGAATTCCCATGGACACAAATTGTGCTCCTTTGTTAGCTTACTTGTTTTTATATTCCTATGAAGCATAATTTATTCAAAAACTTCTACGTGAGAAGAAAAAATTTCTTGCTGTGGCTTTCAATTCGACATTAAGATATATCGACGATGTATTATCGATTAACAATAATAATTTTCATTCATATGTCGATTCAATATATCCCAGTGAACTCGAAATAAAGGACACCACATAACCGTCCATTTCTGTTTCATACTTGGATATTTTATTGAAAGTAGATATTAACGGCAAACTAACAACTCAACTTTATGACAAACGGGATGATTTCAACTTCTCCATTGTCAACTTCCCATATTTATGTAGCAATATTCCATTATCACCTGCATATGGTGTTTATATCTCTCAACTGATTCGATACGCAAGAGCTTGTTCTGCGTATGGTCATTTTTTGAATCGAAGCAACGTACTGAAAAACAAGTTGATGATGCAGGGGTTCCAACATTCTCGTTTAAAGTCAGCATTTCGCAAATTCTATGGTCGTTATAACGATCTAGTTTGCCAATACAACCTATCATTGGGTCAAATGCTGTCTGACGTGTTTCATGCCGATTGTTAGGCCGTTCTTGGCACACTGATTTTGACTACGGATAACTCCTTTACCTGATCAAGATATAGGGCTCACGGCGGGTGTGACCGGTCAACAGGGGATGCTTACTCCTCCTAGGCACCAGATTCCACCACTGGTATATCCAGGGATCCGTGTTTGCCCATTTTTTTATTTTGTATTGCTTATTGATCACTGTTCGTTATCTTCGTCTTTCATTGGACACATCCTCAGAAAAAAAACATAACAATGACCAGAAACCACTGGGGAAGAACAGTAGAGAAGGAGAGGGCAGAGAACAGATGATTTTCTTGGACTGAGGGGAGGGTTGCGGCTGCGGACAGAGGTGGTTGGAGACGCCACAAGTCAGATAGGTAACAGATTAATAATAAGGTAGATATCCCCATTATAAGGAATCCAATATCCCTATAATAATGAATTCAATATCCCTATTATAAGGAATTCAATACCCATATAATAATAATAATGAATCCAACATTCTTATAGTAATGAATCCAATATCCTTATAATAATGAATTCAATATCCCTATGATAAGGAATTCAATACCCATATAATAATAATAATGAATCCAACATTCTTATAGTAATGAATCCAATATCCTTATAATAATCAATTCAATATCCCTATAATATTAAGTTCAATATCTCCATAATAAGGAAATTAATATCCCTTTAATGATAAATTCAATATATCCATGATAAGGAATCCAATATCCCTATAATAAAGAAATCAATATCCCTATAATAAAGAAATCAATATCCTTACAATAAAGAATTCTATACCCTTATAATAAGGAATACAATATTTCCGTAATTTGGAATTCAGTATCCCCATAATAAAAGATACATACGAATATCACCATCAATAAAGGATCTTGAACGAGTGCTTATGGCGTATGAAATTTATGAAATGAGTTGCCGGTTTTAACATTTCCCGCGCCTTGGCGAGTGTGGCACGAGTGTAAGATTCTATTTATCACTCAACTGTCAACAACGACATTCTTAGTTACTTTCCATGTCATGTGATTGTTTTCATGTCGAGGTCAGCCTAGCCTGGAAAATCTCCTTGAGCGCAAGAAATAAGATATAAAGATAAACACGTCAACGCGATAGCTAAATTAAAATCTTAAGTGATATCAACATATTACAACAATGAAATAGGAATAATTATGATAGACTTGAATAACGTTTGTAGTAAAACTAGAAAGTTGACAATAAGTAGTTTTATATCCCTATTTGGTATCCTCCTGTCTTAAAGAATTCAATACCCCCATAGTGTGAGCTTTAATATCCCTATGGCGTTTAACAGAGTGACGTCTCCATCGACAAGGGCTTGTTATTTACGAGTAAAGTGAAAGTCATAGGTCTTTTGGATATAACCTTAAAAACGGAGGACCTGTCTCACGGTAGGCTTTGGCAAGAGAGAAAAAATCCTTCTGCCACAGCCGTAAGCGTCAAGTATAGATTCAACTTTTTGGCACTTCACCTACAGCTGGTGACGTCACTATATGGGTAAAAAAAATCTCGAATGGAACGTAAAACAACACACATAAAATGAAAATGGATTGAACAGAACGTATTCCACTGAAGAGGTCGGTGATTTACAGCATTGTACCGAATGAGCACTGCAGTAACAGATAACAGCAGGGTTTGATTGTGTGCTATGATCGAGCAAATGAGAAGTTATAGTCTTGCTTTGACATTTGATACAGCCATCATTGTATCACTTGGGTACACTATATCTTTGGCAATATAATCGTTATAGATCACAAAACATGTATAGTGTATGTATGATATTTGATAAAGGAATCCAAGTTTCAATTCTAACTCTCATAATTACGTATACATGTATTTGTATGTGAAATAAATAATTAAGAGAATTCCATTTCAGATCTAGTCTTCATAAAAAATAACTGAGGTGAAGTATGCGGACATGAAGCATCACAGTATACACCCTCGTGTATTTTCACAAGTGAACTTTTCCCCCTTATATTTATATTCTGTTTTCTCTCTGTCGGAGTTCCCAGCCGGTAGAGTAGACGTACATGTGTACTATATTTATCTGTACTTCTACACTCATTGTTTACATGTGTACTATATTTATCTGTACTTCTACACTCATTGTTTACATGGGTACTATATTTATCTGTACTTCATCACTCATTGTTTACATGTGTACTATATTTATCTGTACTTCTACACTCATTGTTTACATGTGTACTATATTTATCTGTACTTCTACACTCATTGTTTACATGTGTACTATATTTATCTCTACTTCTACACTCATTGTTTACATGTGTACTATATTTATCTGTACTTCTACACTCATTGTTTACATGTGTACTATATTTATCTGTACTTCTACACTCATTGTTTACATGTGTACTATATTTATCTGTACCTCTACACTCATTGTTTACATGTGTACTATATTTATCTGTACTTCTACTCTCATTGGTTACATGTGTACTATATTTATCTGTACTTCTACACTCATTGGTTACATGTGTACTATATTTATCTGTACTTCTACACTCATTGTTTACATGTGTACTATATTTATCTGTACTTCTACACTCATTGGTTACATGTGTACTATATTTATCTGTACTTCTACACTCATTGGTTACATGTGTACTATATTTATCTGTACTTCTACACTCATTGTTTACATGTGTACTATATTTATCTGTACTTCTACTCTCATTGTGTACATGTGTACTATATTTATCTCTACTTCTACACTCATTGTTTACATGTGTACTATATTTATCTGTACTTCTACACTCATTGTTTACATGTGTACTATATTTATCTGTACTTCTACACTCATTGTTTACATGTGTACTATATTTATCTGTGCTTCTACACTCATTGTTTACATGTGCACTATATTTATCTGTGCTTCTACACTCATTGTTTACATGTGTACTATATTTATCTGTACTTCTACACTCATTGTTTACATGTGTACTATATTTATCTGTACTTCTACACTCATTGTTTACATGCGTACTATATTTATCTGTACTTCTACACTCATTGTTTACATGCGTACTATATTTATCTGTACTTCTACACTCATTGTTTACATGTGTACTATATTTATCTGTACTTCTACACTCATTGTTTACATGCGTACTATATTTATCTGTACTTCTACACTCATTGTTTACATGTGTACTATATTTATCTGTACTTCTACACTCATTGTTTACATGTGTACTATATTTATCTGTACTTCTACACTCATTGTTTACATGTGTACTATATTTATCTGTACTTCTACTTTCATTGTTTACATGTGTACTATATTTATCTCTACTTCTACACTCATTGTTTACATGTGTACTATATTTATCTGTACTTCTACACTCATTGGTTACATGTGTACTATATTTATCTGTACTTCTACACTCATTGTTTACATGTGTACTATATTTATCTGTACCTCTACACTCATTGTTTACATGTGTACTATATTTATCTGTACTTCTACTCTCATTGTTTACATGTGTACTATATTTATCTGTACTTCTACACTCATTGGTTACATGTGTACTATATTTATCTGTACTTCTACACTCATTGTTTACATGTGTACTATATTTATCTGTACTTGTACACTCATTGTTTACATGTGTACTATATTTATCTGTACTTGTACACTCATTGGTTACATGTGTACTATATTTATCTGTACTTCTACACTCATTGTTTACATGTGTACTATATTTATCTGTACTTCTACTCTCATTGTTTACATGTGTACTATATTTATCTGTACTTCTACACTCATTGTTTACATGTGTACTATATTTATCTGTACTTCTACACTCATTGTTTACATGTGTACTATATTTATCTGTACTTCTACACTCATTGTTTACATGTGTACTATATTTATATGTGCTTCTACACTCATTGTTTACATGTGTACTATATTTATCTGTACTTCTACACTCATTGTTTACATGCGTACTATATTTATCTGTACTTCTACACTCATTGTTTACATGCGTACTATATTTATCTGTACTTCTACACTCATTGTTTACATGCGTACTATATTTATCTGTACTTCTACACTCATTGTTTACATGTGTACTATATTTATCTGTACTTCTACACTCATTGTTTACATGTGTACTATATTTATCTGTACTTCTACACTCATTGTTTACATGTGTACTATATTTATCTGTACTTCTACACTCATTGTTTACATGTGTACTATATTTATCTGTACTTCTACACTCATTGTTTACATGTGTACTATATTTATCTGTACTTCTACACTCATTGTTTACATGTGTACTATATTTATCTGTACTTCTACACTCATTGTTTACATGTGTACTATATTTATCTGTACTTCTACACTCATTGTTTACAACTGCTGTGCGTTCATGAGGAAATACTATTTATGTAACTGTAGAGATATCAAAGGCAAACACATTGGAATTGCATCTAAGAGATTTCCATCTATATCAATTGAGTCTATATTGCTCGAGAATTTTTCATTCATATGGAGACGTCACCATTGCCGGTGAAAGGCTGAAAAATTTAGGCCTATGTTCGGCGCTTACGGCCTTTGAGCAGGGGGGGGGATGTCTTTATCATGCCACACCTACTGCGACACGGGGCCTCGGTTTTTGTCGTATTGATTATATGGGCTGTACTTTTGTGCCTAATATTATACAGTTGTTCGCGTTTTTTAGGTCAATATGATGATTTAGCTATCCGACTAGTACAATATTCACCGAACCCTCTGGTCTCGATGAGTAATGTACTTCAAGGGTTGTTGAATTATCGTATTGACCGAGAAAACACCAATCGCTTGCAAAGTTTACAAAGTGACACCTAGTCGTCCACAGTCTGATTAAAACCAGCCCCCCTTCTCCTATCGTCGTCATAGGAGAAGGGGGGCTGGTTTTAATCAGACTGAGTCGTCCATCGATGTTTACAGCTTAAGTGCAAGACCCAGTCGAATCAGTCTTCATAGGAAGAACAACAGATAATAACCAGTTGTGTCAAGTTGGGAATTTTCAATTCTATTTGGTCCGATGTTGGTAAAAATCAATGTTATATTCACCTCAAGGACACGTGAAGGTGAATACAACGTTCTATTTTTCTAGCATGTTTGATCTCAGCCAATCAGAAAGCCCAGAATCATTCAATCATATAATAAACTAGAATACTGTATTGATTATGTGAACAGTATTTTTGTCTACACAAGAATATTTTATTGCATGCGCAGTATTTTGTGCCCAATTTACAAAAGTATTGCATTTATCATCTAGACAGTGCTGGCATATTTTTCTTAATCTTTTATATTACGGGTTACAAGTGTTTTTCTGTAATAAACCTATGCTGTCTCATTTTATTTCACGATGAAAGCACAGACTTTTCAACTTGATCCCCCGCGGTGGTCTAGAGGTAGAGCGTTCGCCCCGCATGCAGAAGGTCGGGGTTTGAATCCCAGTCGAGACAGACCTAAGTCGTTAAAACAGGTAGTGTTAGTTCCATCGCCAAACACTCGGCATCAGGTGTGAATATCACGGGTCCTCGGAAAGGACCTTAAAAACGGATGTCCCGAGTCACAGTAGGTGTAGCACGCTAAAGAACCCTCACTGCTCAATGGTCGTAAATTTGAAGCCCTTCACCGCTATTTGTAACGTCTCTA
Source organism: Ostrea edulis (assembly GCF_947568905.1). NCBI lineage: Eukaryota > Metazoa > Mollusca > Bivalvia > Ostreida > Ostreidae > Ostrea > Ostrea edulis. The sequence continues at coordinate 52,834,010 of NC_079167.1, forward strand.
TGTGAGTGAAAAATTCCCGAGAAAGACGTTAAACAAGACACAATCAACTTGATATAAGGTACTCATGTTTTAACACAATATAACTATAGGACGATATCTGCATAATCAACGAAATTATCCATGATTCCATTGTTTTTATACCTCCGTAATGCTAACAACCTACACATTCCCTAGAGAACAATTCGTGTTCAGACCTTATTTATGTAAGGAGGTAGTTTTTATTCTGGATTCCTGTTTCATTCACCCCGATGTTTGAGTGACATATATTAAAGATTAATTATGGATAATTTTGATAATTAGATAATAATTACACCTCCGTGAGTGTGGGTAGGTATCTGCGTGCTCGTAGATATTTGGAGTGAGCAATGTTTTGGGAATGCAAAGTGTATTGCTGCTATTATCAAACGGACCGGAGAATACATACTGGTATACCTATATGTAGCGATTTTAAAGAAAGTATGACGATATGGTATATGTATCTTCCTTAATCAATCAAATCTAAGGTCCCATTTCTTCAACTTTCATTTAGACGATTCGCTTCGGTCTTTGATTATGACAGATCACGGATAGTAATCAAAATGTCACCGCTGGATACCAAACAATATACTTCTATGATTACAATATTTTATACTACCACAATAGTCTAATAATAGATATCTGTATGTAAGGGTTAGTATAAGGAATCTATGGGATACGTATACCCTCCCCCCCCCCCCCCCCCCCCCCCCCCCCCCCCCCCCGCACTACAGGTATGTAGAAACGTCATGCTACCAGCTGAAAGTATTGTGCACAAGGTCATAGCAGTGTAAGTTCTTCATCGTATGATCGCCTAACTTGATTAATAAAATAAAATAACATGTTTTTGTTAGCATTTTGTTTTACTTGTTAGCAGTCTTTAATCATTTCCCCCAAATACGTCATTTCTCTGTTTGTATCTTAGTACCAATCTCGGCTGAGATTCTGTTCGGCTGAATATTTAGACGGACGTCTTCACCGAATCTCGGAGCAGTCCTTCATAATTCATGTCTGGAAATTTACTTTCAGCTTCGGTCGGTTCTAGCAATTAATGTGCACTTAGGTGACACTGCTGTTCACTTCAAATAAGTTAGTTGACTATTGAACCAGCTCTGTATCCCTATAAATGCTGCATTACTTACCGTCTAAATATGTAAATTCCATATAATGAACTATCACTATATTTTCCGTTCAAATGATAACTTCCATTTCATCTCCCAAAATTAAAGAGTTCCTATAGTTTATTTTTAAAATTAGCGAAATACAATTAGATATGTGGATATACTATGTATCAGTGATTTGATAAAACGGACTATAGGAACTCTTCAATTTCAGATAAAATATTATGACATAAAACTCGGGCGCGAACTTAAATTTACCCGGGGGATCAGTATTAGCGTTGGATAAACAAGAGCTAAAATGCGGGTTTAACAAAGATACTGCTTGATAAGTGCAAACTTAAGTTTTAAAACACTGTTTGGTCAATAGGGACTTAGAATGGGTTGCTGTTAAACTAACAATTTATATTTGATTGTAAAAAGGAGCGAACAAGTCTATTTTAATACTTTTCTTAAAAGATGTTGTCATTCAAAAATCACGTGATGCAAATATACATTTAAAAGTCCAACTCAACATGAAGAAACCTTTGAATTCCGGATGATCTGCATAGTGCACTCGAGAGCAAATTAATGATTTTTATGATTTTATTGATAAGAGTACAAACACAAACTAACAAAGAAAGAAACCAAACGAAAAAACAACAACAACACAACACACACAATGAAGGTGCGAAAAATTACCTGTAGTGCCTCTTTGACGCAGTATTAACTAAAAAATAATTTAAACCCAGAAACGTAAGGAAAATGCCTTTGCGAAGGTCATGAAAAAGAAACATCAAAGTTGTAAGTTACTTTCTTGAAGTAATCCATTATGCGGTAATTTGTAAATGGTGATAATTCTAATTGCCATTTTGTTTTATATATCGTTGGGGCATCCATTCTTGCTTCATCCTCTAAAAGAAATCGTCCATTTAGCTAATCACAAAGAGAATAATAATACAATCAAGTTTCGCTTTTTTATTTGCTGCTTACATTGTATAAGCCTGTTCTCCCAGACAATCAAAGCATCTGCATCAAATCCCCAGAACATAATAATCAGTGAAAATATATATATAAAAATATAACATATTTTATAGATTGCTTGGTCAACTAAAATACCGATGCATCTCTTATAGTAATTATATACCTCCTCCTTTAATCTAGCGCTGAAAACGCCTACAATTCAAAGATGGAGACTGTGATTCTGTCATAGCATACCGAAGATAATGCATTATGAGAGTAACTGTGTAAGAAAAAAGTATACAAAGCACAGTCCAATGAACATTACTGTGTTCGTGGCATCTCAACATTCATACCAATTAAAGTGCGGTAAAATATACGGAATAGGTGAATGCTGAATACTATGTCGTACCATGTATACTGCGCCAGGTATATTAAAAATGCATAACTTCTTCAAATATAAGTAATAAATTGTGTAGGTGAACGTGAGAGCATTTCTTTTATTTACTTGGGTGTTCCTCTCGCTTATGGCTTATTGCAGTGAGGAAGGTGAAGATGTACGTCATACTAGTATCATCTTTATAATATATGAACAGACTGTATGCAGACATGATTCGAAGGAACGAATAACTTCTCAATCATACCTATTACGCCTCTTAATTACTCACGGATCACGAAAATGTTCACAAGGGATTATAGGGCACTAAAAGCAGTACATAAAATTGTTCCATAGAACACTGTATCATTGATCTTATGCAATATGGATATCGGTTAAATATAAATATCGGCTGATAATCTCCATAATTCATAATTTCACATATTACATATAGATATAGATAGATAGATAGATAACATTTCTATAAATGGGAAAAAATCAGGATAAATATCCGCTATCCAAAACACGTTTATCCCTGATGTGATAAAATGTCAAAATTATTTAATAATTTTTAATTTTGGTGACTGCGTCTAGTTAAAAATAAAGCTTACTTGTATACGAAAGCATAATTCAAACTAATATCAGAAGTACATTGATATATACACACTTAGTATACATACCTTGTCTGGTACGTTAACGATGCGACAAAATTTTCTTCAGCGCGAGCTGATAGTCATCACATCCGCTAACACGTGCTTCACCAAGCAGACGGCGGATGTCGCTGTAATCTCTACGCAGACGTACAATTAAACATGGCGGGCTTAATTCTACTCACGGGAAGCAAAATTTCCATTAGTACTAAATATGGTCATGAAATATCAATTATGAGATCGAAATCTACACCGCGGACAGACTAGTGTTTCTGGGAAGAAAAGGTATAGCGTGACCAGTCGATATATGATTTGATCACACGTTTGAACCTTTCGTTATTATGGCAACATCCAGTGACATATAGAAGATTATTATTTTGATGTCGACGATGTAGAAATTGATTCTAACTGTCAAGCTCGGATTTCTTACCACAAAAAAAATCTCAGGTTAACGGTGTGACTGTCAACGAGATGCCATGTTTTATGAAATATATAGCTAAACCTTATTTTGTTCACACACATACAAACACACGCATATATATATATATGTATATATATGTATATCTATATATATATATATATATATGAGAGAAAATGAAACATGTTGAGTTATTTTGGGCTTTCTGATTTTTCTTTATTATACTATTACTTATGTGGATATTTACTTATGCTTTGGAATATACGGATTGCAATTTCTTGGTAACATTAAGCCAAATCAATAGATATTTCCTACATATACCTTTTACTTTCACTAAGAGTCACTGTGCGAGCCAATATTGATTTACATTTATTGATAAACATCTTTTTTTTTACCACGCGATAATTTTTCCTGACTTGATGTATGAAGATCATGGCTTGATGCGAAGAAAATTGCTCAGAAACAAGGTATTGTGAAATTGTTATATTTTTGGAGGGTGAACTTTTGGGTTTAGTCAGGTAGGGGCATACCCATGATAATTGCATTGTTCTACCACGAAATTTACTCCCCCCACAAATATGCTTATTAGTTGGGTGTTTTTCAACCCAAGAAAAATTGGCGTTAAGAATAATTATGATTCTATAGTATTCACCATAATGTTTGGCAATCACCCCCCCCCCCTCCAAAAACCCAATTAAAATATAAATATATTGTAATGTCTTCTATTTACAGTACAAACAAAAACAATCAGTCTTTATTCCTATGAAGTAATTACTGAGGTTGTTCTTTAAAACATTTTCAACTCGAAAGATATATTTTGTTGAACATAGATGTTAACGGCAAACTAACAACTCAACTTTATGACTTCAGCCTCTCCATCGTCGACTTCCCATACGACAAATAAGTTGATGTCACAGGGGTTTCAACAGTTTCTTTTGAAGTCAGCATTTCGCAAATTTTATGGTTGTTGTAATGATCTAATTTACCAATACAACCTGTCCTTGCGTAAAATGCTGTCCAAAAAGTTTCATACCAATTGAAGTCGTTTTAAATTTACACTGAATTTGACTACGGATTACTCTGTTTACCCGATCGAGATATAGGGCTCACGACAGGTGTGACCGATCGACAGGGGATGCTTACTCCTCCTAGACACCTGATCCCACCTCTGGTATGTCCAGGGGTCCGTGTTTGCCCTACTCTTAATTTTGTATTCTATATAGGAATTATGGGATTAATCAGTGTTCTTTATCTTCTATTTTTCATGTACTTGAATAGAGAAATTCAAATCGAACAAAATAGGACCGAATTTTTTCCAGCTTTCAATTTGCTTCCATAGCTACATATATTTATGTCATCTCTCTTATCACAAAACATGTTTTGAATTTGCAGATTGTTTACTATAACACACTCTATATGGCTTCTTTATATTTCAACAGCTGTAAATAGCATTTTTGTCAGTACATCAGTTCCGTGGGGATCCGGGTTAGAGTAGGTCCTCAATACCTCTGGCTTGTCGTTACTCGTAAGAGGCGACTAAATGGGGATGAGACCGCAAAAACCAAGGCCCCGTGTCACAGTAGGCACAATAAAAATCCCTCCCTGCTCAAAGGCCGTAAGCGCCGAGCATAGGCCTAAATCCTGCAGCCTTTCACCGGCAATGGTGACGTCTCCATATCAGTGAACAAGAGTACCCAAAACGGTACAATATACGCCCGTCGGACAATGAAATTCAACCTGGAAGCATATTGTACACTCTGAGTTGATACAACACACTTTCTTAATAGAAAAGCCTTAAAGTGGGTCATGGTGCACCAATCCATCTGGCATGTTAACTGATTATGTATTAAATTTTCAATGAGAGTGAGGTTGTGACAAAATGTTGCTGCAATATCTATTTATGATGATAAATAGTCCAGGAAACCATTTGATCTACTTTTAACACCAAAGTAGGTCATGGTGCACCAATTAAGTTGACATGTGAACTGATTATGTATTTCTCTGAAAGGGAGGTTGTGACTAAATTTCAGAGCAATACCTGTGACCATACCAAAATTAATCTGGAAAACTGTTTGACCTACTTCTACCCCAAAAGTACTGTAGGTCGAAGTGTGCCAATCCAGCTGAAATGTTAACTGCACTTGTCTTCCTCCGACTAAATATCAGGGCAATATCTGTATCCGTAATGAAAAAGGCCTGGAAAACCGTTTGACCTATTTTTTCCAAAAAGTAGGTCAAGGATGGACCAATCTAGCTGCAATGCAAACTGAACTTGTATTCCTCCAAGAGGAAGCCTATGACTAAATATCAGGGCAATATCTGTATCCGTAATGAAAAAAATCCCGGAAAACTATTTGATCTATTTTTAGCTCAAAAGTAGGTCAAGGATAGACCAATCCAGCTGAAATGCAAACTCACTCTTACAATTCTTGAGGGAGATATTGTGACCAAATTTCAAAGTTGTGCATGCATCCGTTACGGAAAAAAGTCCGGAAAACATGAACCGGGACGGACGGACGACCAGCCAGCCAGCCGGACAGACGCTAACATAATACGTCCCGTCTAATGACGGACGTATAAAAATTCTCAAGAGGGACGTTTAACAATATAAAATCAATGTCTCTGGTACACCAAAATTAAAATGAATTTGAAACAATTTCTTACCTCCGTCAATGAAGCTTTGTCTTCAGTCCTCTGTGTGTGTGCGCGCGCGTGCGAGTGAGCGTAACTGTGTGCGCGCGTGTGTGTAGTGCGTCACTGAAAATTATTAAAATCAATATGTTCAGCTCAAATTCATAAGGTATCGTCTAGGAAGGCATTTTTGGACTTTTTTGTAGCATGGAATAAGAAATAAAGAAATCCCCGATTTGGTAACCCACAAGCCGGGTTCCTGTTTGACACGTATGTGTTTGTGTGTCTTTGTTTGTTTGTTTGTGTGTGTGTGTTTGTGGCCATGATGACCAGTCTTGGCAGCCTATTAGTTAGGGCTTTCACTTCTATTCTTGATCCCGGCGCCGCGTTAACCCATGACGTTCATCGTTCCTTCGCCAAGCGCCCGAGTCACGGGCCTCTCCGATATGACTTAAAAAGGTCTTATGTAACAGCAGATGTTGACGCTATAAAGAACCCTCCCTGCTAAGGTCCTGAGCGTCCTGCATAGGTTTGAATTTGTGGAACTTCATCTAAAACCTAATGACGTCCCTATATGAGTGAGAATAATCCAAACTGGAACATAAGATTACATACATACATACAAATAAACTATATGTGGCCATGGACACATAAAATTACTGTGTTTTCACAAAAGATAGGTTGACTTACAGTCAAGAGTTGATAACATTTGGGATCTACGCACGACAACAGTTGCAGATGCAGCGGGTAGTATATAGAGAACACATACTGCTACTTCAAGCATCAGATTACACACACATCTATATATATATATATATATATATATATATATATATATATATATATCAGTGGGTTTCGAACGGAACGCTCAACAGTGAATATGATCTTCTGTCCCCGCCAACTACAGGAAAAGTGCAGAGAGCAGCAGAGGCCTCTCTACATAGCCTTCATCAACCTCACCAAAGCATTTGACTTGGTCAGTAGGGAAGGATTTTTCAGCTTCCTCCTGAAAATTGGATGCTCCTTAAAACTATACAGTTTGATCAGGTCCTTCCATGACGATATGGAGGCAGCTGTTCAGTATGAAGTATCAAATTCATTCGACGTCAAGAGCGGAGTGAAATAAGGCTGTGTCCTGTTGCCCATGCTATTTGACATATTTTCTCTGCTACTGAAGCATGCTTTTTGGACATCCAGCGAGGGAGTGTACTTACACACCAGGACGGATGGACGTCAGACTGAGAGACCAAAGTAAAATAGACCCTCGATAGGGACATTCTTTTTGCTAATAACGCTTTAGAAACACCGAACAACAACTCCAGTGGCTCATGGATAGGTTTTCACAAGCCTGTAAGGACTTTGGTCTCACCATAAGCCTGAAAAAGATTAATATGATGGGCCAAGACGTGGACAGTCCCCCAGTCATCGCCATCGATTACGAACTGGACATTGTCCATCAGTTCACATACCTTGGTTCCATCAACAGCGACAACCTGTCCCTCGATGTCGAGATAAGTCAGCGCACTTGGAAGGCTGCAATAAGTGGGAAAGTCCCAATCTGACAGCAACTACCAAAATGTCAGTGTACCAAACATACCTTCAAATATTCGGTCGTATGGGGCTTTAATGAATATTTGAAGGTATGTTTAGATACAAGTAGAGTAGGAAAATATGTTTGAATTTTTTTAATATTAAATTTATGTGACGGCGATGCAAAAATATAGCAATATAAGACCTCAACCGTGCGCATATTTTTGTGCGCCTTAAATCGAAGTTTTTTTTTAATAAGGGGTGGATCTGTAGCTCTCTGATCTGTCCTAACATTTTTTCAGAAAGCTACAGTTCTGCAGCTACGTCAAACCCAAGACGTTAATATAAGGTAGTGATTGCTCCTTCGCCAAACGCTCGGCATTTAAAAGTGAGAGTCACGGTTCTTTCGGATGACCTTAAAAACGGGGGGCCCGTGTCGCGGCAGGCGTTGGCACAATAAAGAACCCACACTGCTAAGGCCCTGAGCGCTAAGCACAGGTCTAAATATAGCTGTTGACGTCCCAACATGAGGAATTAATTCTCGATAGGACGTAAACCAATCAATCAATAGTGACACAGACAACAGGTTTTTTTTTATTTCCCTGGCACATACTATAACGAAAATATTTCAGATAGGTATACGTACATTGTAGCTACATCACTGGTCTCTCTTTATTGACAAACATTCCCTGCAACACTGTCCAGTTTGTGAATATCACAAAATTGTAAATTATTCAATAATATACCGGATATAAGTGTAATATTTTATAATACTGATAGTAAATATGCATTTTACTGTGCATAGGATTTTCTTCGAAATATAACTTGAAAATTATATCATATGGAATTTATGTAAAGAGCACTAAACCCTTGCAATCTTTCAGGTAACGCAACACCAATTCAGAGGCTCCTTAGCTACTCTCCTTGAAGACAGTTTTATCTGACATTTATATTTCGTTTGACAAATATAATACATATTGACATGATAATATGAAATTAAAAAATACAATTATAAATGTTTTTACTTTTACTCTGTCAGCTATTGTTTTGAGTGCAACATAATCTGATGAACTCGATAATGAGTTCTGTCACGTTATGGAGATAAATGAAGCAAGTGCAAGACAGATAACTCACGAGGACTTGTTCCAATTTCGGTATTCATTGTCAGTTTCTGCAACCCCACTCGCCCCAAGGCATGCATAAAAATCATTTGTTGAAAATTGTGGAACAAAGAAATGTATTTACAAATTGTTTTCTTATTTTTGCGGCTTAAATAATTTTCATTTTTTGTGTAATTTTTGTTTTATTTCTCTTTTCAGGCTACGAAAGATTTTACGAGTACGTAACTCTAACCTTAAGGCAGACGTACATCCTACGTTTACGTCTACGAACTTTAGTAAATATGTGTTCTAGACCGAGTTTTACTAAACTTCGTAAATTCAAGATTTCATCGTAACCTTAAGTTACGATAAATATCTGTCTTATTAAACTTAAGTTACGTTAAAAAAATCATCGTAATTTTACGACAGCCTATGGGCTATCGTATGTTAAGATTTTTTTCTTAAGTTATTGTCTGTCAACTAAATAAAAATGGCTGCCCTCATGCTGTTCGATGTTCCGGAACATTCTGAAAGAATATAAAAACAAACCTCTGCGTCCTCATTAAATTTTTAGGGACAAAAGCAAAGTTCTCACACTGTGACAAAGGTAGAACTCATTGAATGCTATGAATATCTAAAAAAAAAAAAAAAAAAAAAAAAAAAAAAAAAATAAAAAAAAACAACACGCAATCTTCACTTGACAGACAAAATAAACAAAGTTCACTGTGGAAATTTCCACCTCCGAGAATGTACTTTTTAGGATACCACAACCACATTTTGACACGGGAAATTGAGTTCAATCTCTTAGCCAAGGCAAGATGAAATATACGACGTCATGGTGAAAGGTGAAAATAACGAACAAGTAATCAATCTCATAAATCCTATAAAGAATACAAAATAAAGAGTTGCGGCAAACATGGACCCCTGGACATACCAGAGGTGGGATCAGGTGCCAAGGAGGAGTAAGCATCCCATGTCGACCGGTCACACCCTCCGTGAGCCGTATGTCTGGATCAGGTAAACGGAGTAATCCGTAGTCAAAATCAGTGTGTCAAGAACGGCCTAACAATCTACATGTAACATGTCAGACAGCAGTTGACCCAATTGATTGATTGATTGTATATTATTTAAAGTCCCTCTCGATAATTTTTCACTCATATGGAGACGTCACCATTGCCGGGAAAGGGCCGTAATATTTAGGCTTATGCTCGGCAATTACGGCCTTTGAGCAGGGAGGGATCTTTATCGTGCCACACCTGCTATGACAGTGGGCCTCGGTTTTTCTGGTCTCATCCGAAGGACCACACCATTTACGACAATGAAGGTACCTATTCTAACCCGGATCCCCATGGAATCATTTGACCCAATGATAGGTTGTATTGGAAAACTAGATCATTATTTGCCAAATGCTGACTTTAAACAAGACTGTTGAACCCCTGTAACATCAACTTGATTGTCAGTAGCCTGCCTCGATTTAAAAAAAAACCTCATACGCAGAACAAGCTCTTGCGTATTGAATCAGTAGAGATATATAAATGCCATATGCAGGTGATAATGGAATATTGCTACATAAATGTGGGAAGTTGACGACGGAGAAGCTGATTACACTGATTTGTCATAAAATTGAGTTTTTAGTTTGCTTTAATTTTCATTTTCAATAAAATATCTAAAATATAAGTAGATGTGGAAGAATCTGCGGTGTCTTTTATCACGAGTTCACTGGAATATATCGAATCGACATATGAATGAAAATGGTTATTGTTGATATATAAAACGTCGAGTTGAAGGCCAAGCATGAATTTTTTTCTTCGCATGTACAAGCTTTTGAATAAATTCTGCTTTATAAGAATATGGAAACAGATCAGCTAACAAAGGAGCACAATTTGTGCCCATGGGAATTCCAACAGACTGTTGGAAGACCTGGTCACCAAAGACTACGAGGAACTGCATCTTTTTCAAATTCAGCTTCAGGGTACATGTGTGTGGAATCAGAGTGATGTTTAACAAAGTAATTTTTGGATGACTGATCACTAGATACGAATATTTCCTTTTTTCCATTTGTGTCGAAGAAGCAACTGTTTATGGTGTCAAAAAGTATAGTCTTTGATTTGTCGTGAGGAATGGTCGTGTAAAGTGATGAAACCTCATACGTTTTGATGTTGTTGATTTGAGAAAGTTTTTGTTATTTCAAATTTACTGAAAGTTCTTTAGAATTCGTTAGAATCGACATTTGATTTACACAACTTTTGGCATATGTTGTGGCACAGTACGTTTGACGTTTCTCCTTCACAGCTGTTAATATTTCTGTGAGGAGCAAAGATAGAGGCTTGGTAGAACACTTACTGGATCAGCAATGTATCTTTGTTTGTAAGGGTTTTTATGAAGTTTACGAATCCAGTATAGGTACGTTAACTCATATCCATCCGACCCATTGACTGGGATATTAAATGAGTCTAAAGCTGAAGCATGATTTTGAAGAATTTCATCTTTCGAAAGGGCAGTTGGAGTATAAGTACGATTGTCAGAAGTGGAATTAATGTCAAGTTCGTTTAAAATACAGTTGTAATAATGAGCCTTACAAACAAAGACCATGTTATTACAAGCTTTGTCAGGTGGAACCAAACTCTTTTAATTATAAGAATTAATGATGGTATCTCAGGCCCCTGTGAAAGTTACCACGTATATATAAAATCCGCCTCCCCTTCGATGTAGGCTTTCGGGTTGACTAATACAAAGTTTTAAAGGTACATATCCGAAGTTCATTAAATTATAAATTCCATGTGCAATTAGTTTCGGATCCAGAAATTTTAGAACGGAGGGCTACAGTCTCACAGTTCGGAGGTCTGGGGAAACACACTAAATGAGGGATGGGTTTGGTTGCGTTGGATCCGCCTATGGGCATAAATACATGTTTCAGTATTTTTTTGCTCTAAAGACAAATCTATGTATACATGTGGATATTGTGTATTTGTATGTAGTATATCAAACGGTGGATTCTGAGTATGTCTTGCCGTTCTCTTTCTAATTTCTGCTTTCCTTGTTCATAAGCCTTTTGATTTTACAAAATGCTGGCCTCCTCCTGATATTATTGCATAAAATATTTTCCGTTTTCCGTTCTGTTTTCAATTCCCCGTTTTAGCAATACCCCAAATATATAGTTATCTTTAGACTTACTGCATATCAATAATAATTTTGATATTACATGTGTATATATTTGACCAAATTGCATTCGTATAATATGGTATACTATTAATTTTTTCCGTTATTGAAAGTACTCGCACCTCAGCAGTTAGAGATAAAATAAGAGGTTAAACGTCTTCCTGCTTTCAACTTTCTCGATCAGACACCAGCTTCTTCAAACAATGTTTGATGCTACCGATGGACCGCTAAAAATGGATCAGTCAACCTGAAAGACCACATCAACAGGGAAAAGAATTTCATTTATATGTGGTAACGTTCACAGGGACCTGAGATACCATTTTTTTATTATCAGGATTTCACAGTTTGGTTTTACCATCTGTTTCGTTTCGGTAGGTTTCGTTTCGTTTCGGCAGATTTCGTTTCGCATTTTACAGGTACCCGAACCAAAACATATTCCTCCTGTAATCTATCTAGTTCTTTTATCACTTCTGGTTTACTAAACACAGAAGGATAGATGGTACGTACTTTTGTTTGATGTGTCTAATGCGGGATTTTAATCCATTCTGACAATGTGTCGAGTTCCTCGTTTTCATATTTAGCCCATCGATGTGTGTCCAATCTATTTCCATTTTCTTTTTATTATTGTTTGGATAACCGGTTCTTGTTTGTTTTTATGCCATAAGTTCTTGTTGCTGATTTTGTTGGGTCATTTACTCCTATGGTGTTTCTTAGGCACCGGTTCAAGGATACTTAGTATTTCTTCTACTTCTTTCTTCATTCTTTGTAGGATGATATGAAATAGAACTGGAATGGAAAGTTATACCTCTACAATTATTACTAAGATTCCTCTAATCCAGTCCATAAGTATATGTTCTTCCTCCCATATTTTGTTCCTATGATGTAATTTATCAATCGAGATATTATCCATTGCTTTAATAGCCTCCGGAGGAATATTATCTATGCCACCTGCTTTCCCACTTTTCAGATGTTTTATTGCAGTAGTTAACTCTGTTTTCGTTATTCGCTCTGTACGGATGCTCAGAACTTGTCTTTCTTCTATGTTTGGTGGATCTGTTGGAGGGGGGTCTATTTAGCACTTCTTGAAAATGCTCTTGCCAACGGTTTAGTTGTTCTTCAGGTCTTGTTTTAACATTGTAATTTTTATCCTTTTTTTTTTTTTTATCTTGGATGTTCTGCCACTCAGTTGTATGCTATGAACAGAGTTTTGATATCTCCTTTGCTACTGGCATGAAAGGTGAAGATAACAAACAGTGATCAATCTCATAACTCCCACAAGCAATACCAAATAGGTAGTTGGGCAAACACGGACCCCTGGACACACCAGAGGTGGGATCAAGTGCCTAGGAGGAGTAAGTACCCCCTTTCGACCGGTCACACCCGCCGTGAACCCTATTTCTGATCATGTAAACGGAGTTATCCGCAGTCAAAATCAGTGTGCCACGAACGGCCTAACAATAGGTATGAAACACGTCAGATGGCATTTGACCCAATGATATGTTGTATTGACCAATTAGATCGTTATAAAGACCATAGAATTTGCGAAATGCTGACTTCAATCGAGACTGTTGAAACCCCTGCACCATCAACTTGTTTGTCAGTAGCTTGCCTCGATTTAAAAATTGACCATACGCAGAACAAGCTCTTGCGAATAGAATCAGTTGAGAGATATAAACACCATATTCAGGTGATAATGGAATATTGTTACATAAATATGGGAAGTTGACGATAGAGAAGCTGAAATCATCCCGTTTGTCATACAGTTGAGTTGTCAGTTTGCCGTTAATGTCTACTTTCAATAAAATATCTAAGTATGAAGCAGAAGTGAACGACTCTGTGGTGGCTTTTATTTCGAGCTCACAGGGATATATCGAATCAACATATGAAAGTTTTTATTGTTCATAGATAAAACGTCGGCGATATATCTAAATGTCGAATTGAAGCTCACAGCAGGAGATTTTTTCTTCTCACGTAGAAGTTTTTTAATAAATTCTGCTTCATATGAATATAGAAACAGATCAGCTAACCAAGGAACATAATTCGTGCCCATGGGAATTCCAACAGACTGTTGGAAGACCTCATCACCAAAGACCACTAGGATATTGTCAATGAGGAACTCTAGCATATTTTTTATTTCATGACAATTTTTTCTTCCCCTGCGAGTTGTTCAACATGGGTTTTCTTATCATGTTTACAGTCCTTCTTAATCTCCTTGTCCTTTTCTCTTTATAGATCTTGTGCTTGCCTCGTCTGGTATCTTGTGGTGGCATTTAAAACTTTGTCTTGGCATTTTCCCCCTTCCTCTTGTTCTAAGTATCGTTTGACGTCCAATTCTTTCCTTTGTACTGTATATATCCTAAAGTTTCTTCACATGGTTCTAGTATTGCTTGTTTAATGTTTCCCCCAACATGATTTGATATTGTCATTCTCTATCTCTATGATTTTTAAATCTGTGAATCTATTTTGGAGAGAAAGTTGGAATTCTTCTTTGGTGACCTGATCTTTAAGTTTCCCAATACTAAACTTTCTTCTCTTGGTCTCAGTCGTTTTCGTGGCTAAGAGTTTCAGCTGAATGTGTCCTACTACTAGGTGATTCTATGCTGCATCAGCATCTCTTTCTCTTTTTGTTCTTACATCCTGTAGTGATGATGCTCTCCATCTTTTAGAGATGACAATGTGGTCTATCTGATTCTCTGCGTTTCCACCCATGTAACTTCATGGCATTTCTTATGAGGAAAAAGATGTATCTCCTATAACTCGACCGTTGACAGGACAGAGGTCTGCAAAAAGTTCGCCATTCGCATTCATTTTACCTATCGCCTGTGGGCCAATTTCTCTCTCCCTTCTCTATCTGATCCAACCTTGGCATTGAAGTCGTCCATTACTATCAGATTATCCCATTTTTGAACTTGTAGATTAAGGATCTGGAAATGTTCCGATTAATTCCCGTTTATTCTGTCGTTCTTTTTGTCTCTATCGGCGTCTTCCCTAAGTCAAAACAAAATTTAATGATGACACGCTGTCCCCTTAGGATAGCACAAGGGGCCTGCATTTTGGATAGCGTATAGATCTTACATGTACATTGCCCCCCCCCCCCTTTCTAGACCCAATGAGAAAATATAGAACCAATAATGCATTCAAAATATGTGATTTCCCATCCGATCACTTTCATAAGTCGTTTTGAAAGTCAGTTTCTACTTTCTGTAAGCTCTTTAAATGATCACTTGTGAGAGACTAATATTTGTAAAGGTGCGCAAGAAAATAATGTAAACAAACGCTGCGAGAGCGATTCATCGGGTATAAACAACTTTACCAAAGGAATTCTGCGAACATCTCGTCAGGCTAATGTAGCTCTACTTATGTCTCGTGCCATCAGTTTTATTTGTCGCATATTCTGCCGTTTGTTTCACCGGACCCAAGCTTTAACGTTATCTGATTGGTTCTTCGATTTTCCGAGGACCTCGGCCTTTTTCTTCACAATGAACGAAAATATACGATATACCAATACTTGATTGGTAAATGCGTGTATCAAATAAAACATGCAATATACTTAAGAGTTTCTAATAAGATTTTCTGTACGTCAATATCATTCTAATCTAACGGAAGTATTGCCGATGATTAATCTTTTTTACTTGCATATTTGTGTACACAATAGCGGGTACACACATGTAAATATTGATAATGCTTCTCACCTGAAATCTAATTACCACTTTCGGGAAAATTCAATCCTTGAATGAGGGGCCTCCGTAGCCGAGTGGTTAGAGCATCGCGCTCAAAATCACACGGCCTCTCACCTCTGTCGGCGCGGGTTCGAATCCCGCTCGCGCCAGTAAGTGAGAAAGTTTCCCAGTTTACTTTCGGAAGGTCGGTGGTCTCTTTCCAGGTACCATGTATCTGGGTTCTCTCTTCCACCAATAAAAACTGGGCGCCACCAGATAACTGAAAAATTGTTGAGTGTGGCGGAAAACATCAATCAATCAATCAATCCTTGAATGGAAGATAGAATTGACATTACTTTAGCCTATGATGGAGCAGGTAAGCTTTAAGTAAACAAAGGAGTATAGCGCACTTGGTATGCAATTTCGCCTACATAAATACTTTATTCTTGAATATCATTTTTTACAAATATTCTGCTATACAATACCAATTTATACTTCTGTTTACCCAAATTACTCAATAAAGATATCTAAAGATATCTATATGTTGACAGTATCTTTATTTGATAAACATAAACATCACCGTGATTAAATAGAGTATAAAGTAGATGTAACGTAATGGGCATACAAAATTGCAAACTGTTGCAAAAGTCCACCCTAAACCAGAAATAAAACACTGAAATTATTTTACTTGAGTATGACTGTACATAAGTCCATTTGAGGAAATTTGGTTTAAGGTGGCGTTTTGTTGAAAATGGATAAAATATTTTAAAAAATCGTTCTCAAAATTTACCTTGAGATATAGCAGCCTGTCAAACGTTAAACCTTTAAACTTACATGCCTGGGTGGCCTAGTGGTTTAGGTGCTCGGTAATCTTCCACTTAAACCATACATTCCGAGTTCACGTCCAATATTTTCCCAATCTATTTTTTTTTCCTTTTTATTTTTTGGGTCGTTTACTTGAGGGAGGGGGTATTATAAATGTGATACATATATTATAACAAATACTAATCATTTTCATCATAACTTCCAATATTTGCAAGTTACGACTTAAAGTAAGGGAATTTATTCCGAGAGCACTGTAGTTCCGTTTGTTTACACTATAACATGTTCCTGTGTGCACAGGATTTTCAAACCGTAATATGGCTGACGAAAAGCTAAACAAATACTACAAGAAAAAGGGCACAAATGCACAGCATGTACTAAGTAAAAATAGATCAAGGGAGGAAAGGAACTGTTATACGGTTTGACTTCTCAAAAGTAAATATAAAATCTCGTGTAGCAACTGTCATATGATATTTAGGCAAAGCTAAACACTCAAATTATCAACCAAAGGCAAATGAACTTATGAAATCTATTAAAGGTGCTGCAGTCATGTTAGAAAAAGACAGTGAGTTAAGTAATGCCATATGTAAAAGGGTTGTTGTGTAATATGAATGCACCTATGAAAATATTGTACTGTTCATCATTCCAAATAGGAAAATGGTTTATTGATTAAAGAATGACTCATATAAATGTCAGTAGTGCTAAACTGCGGCAGTTATTTATCTTGGTTAACGAAACATCAAAAACTTTGGCCCTATATTTAAATATAACAAAGCAGTCTATTATTGGAAACCGGTACTTTCCATTTAGATTTCTGAGTCGGCCATTTCGTCAGCAAATGCGCCATACCTCTTTAGACTTTATAAAAATGAATAGTTATATCTAAACCTGATATGACTGTAGACGAGGCTTGGTGTTTATCTCCACTTCAATTTCCGGTCAATATTCTCTTCATCGTTGTATTTGTCTATCTTTGGTCGGAAGCACTCGCATAAGAACGGTATGATAAGAGCTATTTCTGCAATCGATTCTAATATCTTTTTTGTGGAATAAAGGACGAAGTGGAACCTTTGCAAATATCTGTTATTGGCTTATAGATAATTTGTTAAATTATTTTTACTATAATATACTGATAGATTTCTTAGAATTAAAAGTCTTTTGAATAGAAACTTTCTTCGATGAAAGCGTTTGTGTATTTATGAAGAAACTTTACAAGACTTTAACATGACCACATGTACAGTGATGCGTAAAAAAAAACTCATGCTTTGATTTTTGCGACTTATTTTGCGTTTTAATATCACTGTGAGCATTGAAGAACCTTTTCACATAAAGCATTTGCAGACTAGGTTTCTGTGGAGTAGGTACATGCGGTTATTAAGTCGCATCTTCTGCATATCGAATATGATACTTACAGAAATTGAAATAAATTGATCGCTTAGATGTACATGCGAATTACTCTTTGGTTCTCTCTCTTAGACTCACATCTGTCTCATATTAATGTACTGTATTTATTTCAACTAGTCAGAAGGTTTAAATATACAGGGTTTTCAATCAGCAGGTGTGATTATGCTAGCTGGTCCGGGGGCATGCTCCCCCTGAAAAGTTTTGAAAAGAAGCGTTTAAAATGGTGCATTCCGGGTCAATCTGGAGGACAATATCTATGCAGGATATTCTTTGTGATAAGGGTACGATTTTGAAGTGTCTGCAAAATGAAATATATATATATATTTTTTTTTTGCTTGGCGAAAGCCCACTGAGAGGCCATACAAATTCTACATAGTAATGCGTGATGACAATTCTAATTAGAAGGTTGACTTAGCCTTCTGCAGACTATACAGATTAAAACCATTAGGAAACAAGATGTGACCCCGATAATGGCCAATTCCAAAGATGGTCAAGGTCACAAGGACAAATATCTTGGCACCAGTAGAATGATCTTGTCACAAGAAATGCTCATGTGCAATATGAAAGCTCTAATATTTACCATTTCGAAGTTATGCCAAACTAATGAAATCCGCATTACCGCGAGTTTAGCTATTTATTTAAAATATTTAGCTAAAATATTTTGGGGATATTACTTCACATCTAGACGTTATTGTGCAAGTATGGAAATGAACCGGGATTCGAATTGCCTTTCTGCCTAACATATGGCTACGTCAACGAACGAAATCATCAAAAGCTGTGAGTTTTCAGGTCGTAATGCATATTTAAAGGTATGTTTGGACACAAGTATAGAAGGAAAATATGTTAAGAATTTTTTAAATATAAATTTATGAGACAGCAACACAAGAATACAACGATATCAGGCCTCAACCGTGCGCAGTTTTTTTTTTGTGCGCCGTAAATCGAAGGTTTTTATAAGGGATGGATCTGTAGCTCTCTGTTCCGTCACAATATTTTTTTAGAGAGCTACAGTTCTGCAGCTAGGGTATTCCCTTAGCTGACGAAAAAACCGGTCCCTACCACCCGAGTAAAATATTTAGGTTTCATTTTTGATACGGTTGAAATGATAATTCAAAGTCCCCAGGACGAAGATGATACTCTAAATCAAGTCATTGTTAACGTCCTTCCTACAGCAAATGACACTCAAGGAGTTACCATTATTAGTTGGTAGCCTCAATTTCTTTTATAAAGCAATCGGGTCGGGTAGCGCATTATCCGAAGATATTAAAAGTGATCTTAGAATTTAGCTTATTTTCTTTGAGATCTTTAATAGTATAACGTTTTTCCCAGAAAGGTTATGACAGAATTGTGATCTTTTGGAGCTCTGCACGGACAGTGTGGGTTCTAATGCTTTGGGATATTGGGCTAATTTCAAGGCAGTTGGTTTTTCCTTCCTTGGCCAAAATATTGGGAAGATCAGGAAATCATAAAGACATAACATTTCTTGAGTTAATAGTGCTAGCTGTTGAAATCTATAAGCATTTACTAGTGAAAAAAAGTAATATTTTATATTAATAATTCAGGATGTTGCTAAAACGCGAAACAGAAGACGGAACAGAATTTAAAAATTAGAATGAATAATGTAGATAAGATAGCACCAAAAATCGGGATTAATTATTCCTTTTGATTAAAATCAACATTTTGGGAATTGTTTACAAGCGGTAAAACAATTTTATCTTAAAATTTTGCATCATAAATTGATAAAGCGAATCAAATTAAACGATTGTATAAGAGTTTACAAAGTCTATTACAAGAATTTTGAAATTTCAACATAACAGACGTGTTTTAAATCCCCCCCCCCCGGTGGCAAAACATCATTGAGGCACATGTACATGTATTTACACATTATACCGTGTATGTGTGTACTTACAACAGGGAATATGGTATGTATAAAACAACAATTATTCATTACCTTATTAAGTCAACAAGTTAAACATCTTGTGTTTGATTTATTATTTTTTAACTAACAGAGACTTAGTGACCGCAGCACTCCAATCCTAAATAAGGAGGACTTCTGACAGTTTATTACTAAACTAAATACCTGTATCTTAACATTTAGATTAATTATGAGATTACTTTTAATTCCATTTCAAGCATAAATTCTCTGTGAACCTTTTAGCTATTTTATATATTATAAAACAAATCTGTTAATTCCTCTTACTATGGATCGTAAACTTTACCTTAGTTTTCATTGGTTCTGTTTCAATTTTGCTGTATCTCTTCGGGTTCAATATTAATTTGCAGGATATCGGTAAATGTACGAACTTTCACATAATTCATCCCAAATGAAGTAAACCTTTTATACACACCGGACTCGTTCGCTTTAGAATTTGATGTGATACATGAATGTATATTGTACCAGGTGTAGAACTAAAGTCGCGAATCTCGTACAATGTACCTCTCATCTTTTTGATTGACCTTTGTCTGACCCTGTAAAGAAGACTAATTCAAATTACTCTTTGATAGGTGTATTCATACGCTTAGATCAGGTTCAGCATTAAAGAATTCTCAGATTTTCAGTGCAGTTGAACATTTCCATGAATATGGCTATTTTTAGTGTTTTCTGAACGCCACCTCCCATGTTTCTTTGATAGTCTGTCATTGACACCGGCGTTGGCATTAGCAATGACACCACCTGACGGAAGACTGCGAGGTCCAAATTTAGATTTTTATACACCCAAAGTGTCTAATGCAGCTTTCTTTGTGACCAGTTTTACCATAGTTCTGCAGGCTTCTTCCATAAATAAACACTACCGATGATAAATGACAAGGATTATCCAGGTCTGAAATGTCATGTGCCCAGGAAATTCTTTATAAAGATTCATGCCAGTACGAAACGAAAGTTCCATGTACTCTGCACCACGGAATATGTTTCAGCATCCTCATAAATAACTGATTAGGTGGTACCGGCAATTGTTTTTCGAAACTTCAGTTTTGTGAAATAAATAATTCGCAAATCTTCCCAACTTTCTGATACTTACAATGTACCAGTGATCACGATTCAACAACTTCCTTAAAATATCTGCCTTTGTGATCCAAGCAATGTCTAAGAATATTTCTTCTGTAAACACAAAATAAAAATGGAGAAACTATCGTGCAATGGATTTTGCATGCTACTATTCAGTACAAAAGAAACACGCCTTCTACTATATGTCACTATCTCAACAACTTTACCACTCAATCGCTCTTTATAGAAAAAGAAAGCAAATGGTGTATGCCACGGGTTCTCTCTAATTCGAACGTTGCATATACTTGATTCAAAGTACATACAGAAACGAGGTGACGAACGATACAAAATGTCACCAATGCTGTATATACTGTTTATTTATTATGCTGCTTGGGAAGAGTTGGTGCCTTGAAGGTGAAAAAGAAAAACAACAGGAAACAGTATTACAGTCAGGATTAGCATTTCGCTTCACTGTCACGTTTATTAGAATTAAAAACAGAAAGTTTCAAATCCATGGTTAGAATAGCAACTGATCCGCCCTTGCATGTAAAAATTGCACATCCTTTTAACTCATTTAAAAAACCAGAGATATAAGGCAGAAACAAGAGACAGGAAATTACCATTTTCTTCAAAACCATCAATCATATCGCCCGAGTAAACGTTCGATATAGATACATATTTTAATTGATCTTGAAGGTAGAAATTATTAGGCAAATCACGTGAATGACGATAGGAATGGTACATGAAACTCTGACATCAAATCATTTTGGAGCAAAAACATATGTATATCATGGAGTCCACGTTTCTAGCGATTTTTTTAAATTAACCTCTTTATGAACAATACAGACAAGTGGCTTGGCTACACTTTGCCTACCTCGGTTTCCTTCAGAAAAAATATTGGATTTCTGGTGAATATTAGCAGTTACACAGTTCTCTTTAGAAATCTCATTTGTTCTTATTCTCTTCTTGGATTTTTGTTGTCCTTTGGTCTTGTTATTTTAGTGCAATCGAGTTTCTTTACACATCATTCATCCTTTGCTCTGGGGGCATTATTTCAAACACTTAAATACCACATAAAACTGTCATAGCAAAAAGAAAATGATAGACCAAGTTATCACCATATTCAGTTTCGAAGATTCTGGTGCAATTGAATTTAACTGGACTCATTAAGACTCATTGATGGGGTGATTTGTTTCCACACATGCTAATTTTAAAAAATAACTACATGTAGTGGAAAAAAAATACTGCACCAAATGTTTAAAAAATTAAATGCATCATCTCTACTGCACTCTTACAGACCATTGGATTTTAGTAGTCCTCTGTTATGATTATTTTAGTACAATCAAGTTTTCTTTTCACACTATTCATTCTTAGTTCTAAGGGCACTTAAATACCACATAAAACTGTCATAGCAAACTAGGTGTTGTCACAAGACAGTGATAGCAGAGCACAAGTGTTTACCTTTACATATTGTAAAGGGGTTTAATTTCGCGGGGCTAAAATTTCGTGATTCTTATCGTTCGGTATTTTACGATGGTTTAAATTTCGCGGATAAACCCCTGTATGAACTCAAAACCCATATACTTTGGACATCACTTTGCGATGGTTTTAATTTTGCGATTGTTAATGTAATCGCGAATATAGCGAAAATAAAACCCAAGCTTATATTTCCCCCTTTACAACACTCTTCCCGTCGTACTTTTGTAACTATCAAAGAAGCTACAATAATTACCATATAATATACCCCATACCATATACATGCTGCATGTGTCAAGATTCATTGAGTGCCCTGGGTTCATCCAAAACACTATTTCATAGTTGTTGAAATACATGTATATTTAAAACAATTGAGGTGCTGACCACCCCTATACCATATATCTTTCTGTTGCACATACATGTATATCAAGATGCATTGAGTATTCTGAAGGGCAAGTGCCCGGGGTCATCCCAATCCCCAGCATTTAATTATTCAAATGGTTGAGATTCCAATCGTTAAAATCATGTGCAAAAATTTTAAGGTGCCACCTTATTTTTCTATTTTATTATGTTTGTATTTATCAAGATTTATAAAAAATTAGGGAGATCCCAATGTCATTCTTGTTTAGGTTGTCTGAGTTGTAGTTTTGATACTCGGGGATCTCCCTATTATAGGGGTTGTAAATAAGTTGTCAACTTCTTCAATCGTCATTAATAAATGACAATTTTCAACCAACAATATGCATTCTATTGTTAATTGCCAAGAAAAATAACAAAGCTGCGGGACATGAGAAAATCGGTTTCTTCGAATAGTATTTTATATTCTTATAAAAATGGAGAGCATAAAATATATTCTTGTTGCACGTGACACAATGAACCGAACACCCGGTTTTTATTCGTCGTTCATCCACCTCATTTTACCCTCAACGTGAAAAAGAAAATTCCGAAAACTTATTGCCCATTTAAAGAACACAAACAATCGTCTCCCAAACGATGATTTGATTACTGCGTAAAATGTAAGAATATTTGGAAACAGGTTGGTTTTTTTTAAAGAAAAACGTCATTTTCTACCGTTAATTGGCACTCAGGGTGAAAATGAAAATCCCAAAACCTTATTGCACATCTACAGGACATTGCACATCTACAGGACAACACCTGTCAGATACAGATTACTTGGTTACTACTGGCGTCGGTGGCCTAGTGGTTAGACTGTCAGAATCTCGACCGAAAAGTCGTGAGTTCGAATCCTGGCCGCAGCAAGTCCGACGTTTGTGTCCTTGGGAAAGGCACTTTACACGAATTTCCTCACTCCACCCAAGTGTAAAAGGGATACCTGGTTATATACAGTGAAAGATATTGTTAGAATGTTAGTGCTCTAGCGCCTTTAACGACAGCTTGCATTGTATGCTTCTCAGGAAGCTGAGAAAGTTCTAGATTGATATAAGGTCTGCCGGAGCAGCATACGCTGGAAAAGCGCTATATGAAAACCAATCATAATTATTATTATACTGAGAGCAAATACAGGGTAACAACAATATACCCGAACTTTCTTTAGAAAGTGCAGGTATATAACTATATATAGGGAAAATGGTTTTTTTAAAAATCATGCATCATCTCTTTCAAGCATTGCACTCTTACAACCCAAATATCGTCATCCCTTGAATTGTTCATCTCTTAACTCTTGTGTTTGTTCATCTCTCAAGTACATATCATAGATTGTGTCAACTCTTGTATTTGTTCATAGATTGTGTTAATTCTTGTATTTGTTCATAGCATGTGTCAACTCTTGAATTATTCATCTCCTGTAAATCATTTTAAGTAATATTCCATCTCTTGAATTGTTCAACTCTTGCAATCCCGTGGGGATCCGGGTTAGAATAGGTCCTCAGTACCCCTTGCTTGTCGTAAGAGGCGACTAAATGGAGCGGTCCTTCGAATGAGACCGCAAAAACCGAGGTCCCGTGTCACAGCAGGTGTGACACGATAAAGATCCCTCCCTGCTCAATGGCCATAAGCGCCGTGCATAGGCCTAAATTTTGCAGCCCTTCACCGGCAATGGTGACGTCTCCATATGAGTGAAAAATTCTCAAGAAGGACGTTAAACATTATATGTAATCAATCAACTCTTGCAAATCATATAAATGGGTTTACTAAGAAACCTCCCTGTTCAAGCAAACAACGACGTGACACTTTGGTCAACTACATTTAAAAAAATATTTATAATCAGACTGTCTCCAAAATTTTATAATTGACCATTAGACATTTTGGAAATATATATGGTGCCGATTTAAGACCAGATAGTAAGACAGTGAACACATCAAACGGGGTTTCTCAGGAAAAATTTAATGACGTGTGCTGTGCTGAACAATTATCACAAGGGAGAAGCGGCAAGCCGTAACTCGTAATGGCGGCGACTGAAAATAGCAAGTTGTTCGTCAGATTTACGCAATTTTTAAAATCTAACCAGTCACGCGGTTTCCTTGTGATATTCACAGTAATTTTGAAGCGTGTGGTTTCGACAAACTAGCGTATTTCTTTCATATTGACGCCTCGAAAATATTGATGCAACTTTTAACGATGAGGAGTGCAAGTTTTTCTTAGTGTGAAGATTCACATAATTCAGGACAGGGATAATAAACGTTATATTGGGAAACTGTCATTTGAGAAATGTCACGTCATTGCCAAGTTTGAAATAATATTAGAGGAGCTTCAAGAAAATCAATGGCACTCACGATTACAATGAATATACTTTTAAGTTGTGCATATTTATTTTTCAGACCATGCCTAAGAGATCATGCACAAATCGAAGACAAAAATTTGGTGTGATTTATGTGTTTATTGCAATAAGCAAAGGCTAAGAAGGTTTAAAAGCCAAATGAAGAAAAGATATTGGCTCAGAGGCGCTATGGATGTCTAATATTGTACGCGAATATATTAGGCCTTGTCGCTAACCAGAGCTAGAGGGACCTTACTTAGTTTAAGAATCACTATGAATATTGTGGATAGCATTTGAAGTGCAACATCCTTTATCGAAATACTGCACTCTAAAACTTTATCTCTTTCCTTAAACGTTTTCAGAAAAAATTCTTGCAATGTATATTCACTATCAGCCTTTTTACCTGAATTATTTATAACGGCACTAGCCGGGTTAAAGACAACGGACTTAAAGGCATAGGGTCTGTCTTTTATCTCAAAAATGACATCACAATAGTTTGCAATAAGAACTCCAAAAAAAAACAACAAAAAAACAACAAATTTGTAGTATTAATTATAGCTGCAGTGCTTTGAAATTGAAGTCATTTTGACATTTTAGCCCTTTATAAAATGTTTGTCTGGAGGACAATATATTAAACTGGTACTCCGCTGATTGGTGGCTACACACAAACATAAGAGATGCGAAGTCAACAGGGTACCAGTTTAGGCAAATGAGAACCGGGAATTATTTTGTAATTACTATTGTATCCAATGTGTTTGGAAACATTCTGAAGAACTTTTTTGATTTTCTAGTTCTGATCTTTAATTTCGCCACCTTTTTGGAACATGCAAAATTTTACCACTATCTTAGACCCTATGCCTTTAAAGGGAACTTTTCAAACACACTCCGACTTTAACAAGTCTGAACGGGCCTCTGAAACAAATTCAGCTTTACCCATTATAGCTGATTTATGATTGGTGCAAAAAAATTCTTTGGTGGGATGACAATAATTTTTTATCGCACTAATGATAAAATCAAAAGCGGGATTTGCTTTCCAACTCTAGTTTCATTTCAAAAATGATTTTTCACTATATTTAAACTCAATAATTTTTTTCCAATATTTAAAAAAAAAATAAATCATACTCTCTACTCCTGCTAGACCTTTGGCATTCATCCAAGACACCTGTATTATCATTCATGATATCTTTTTTCGTCCGGTGTCGTCCGTTGTAAGTCAGTCGTGAACTTTGAACAATTTCAGGTTCTTCTCTGGAATGGCTGAACCAATTTCAACCAATATTCATTCTTAACATCTAGGGTTCAAGGGGGAAGATTGTGGTTTTTACGGTCTCTGCCTCCCTTGCATCTGAGGGGTGTGGCCAAAGCCCTCAACACTTATGTAATCTTCAAAAATCTTATTTACTTGTGAACATCAAGCAGCCAAAGCATTGGCATGATTATAATGAGCAAGAATCTCAAATCAAAATTTCAAATCCATGACCCACGGTTCATGCCATTGGGTGGAGCAAAGTTGGCCACATGTTAAAAATGAATTACATCTAAGAAAATCGACTTGTTTACTTCTGGGCATCAAGGACGCAAAATGTTTGCATGACTGTAATGGGCATTGAGTCCTCTACCAAATTGTGAAATTCATGACACCCGTGTTCAGGTACAAGGTAGGGGCTAGATTGGCCATATACATGTTGCGTTTCTTGTGTTTTCACGTATAAGCAACTTATGTGGGTCTCCCAAGTCTGTACATTGGACAAAGGACAAGTAAATTCAGGAATACAAAAGATAAAACTTTATTAATCAGATCGAGTATGTTGATAAAATTAACGTAGAACAAAGTTTCAAGGGATATATCCCGGCGTTGGTCCCTTTCCTAGTTTTCTGGGATATAATTACTTTCCCATTTATGTTAGTTAATAACTAACTGTATCTCAGCTTCTCCCTTAGTAAAATCATGGGATATCATTAATATAAATGATGTAAACTTTTGTTTCTAATATGCTAGAGCTCCCATACACTTAAGTATTAATAAGGTATATAAACTTTGCCATCAGATGTCCATCAGCTCCCAGATAAAAATCAGTTAATGATCAAAGACAAAAATATTTGCCCATCGGTACTGTTGGTCACTCCCATTCATTGTTTTGGTGGGATGTTGCTATGTTGCTGTTTTGTTGTTACCTTCGTCTATTCGACTGTGGAACTGAATAATGGATAATGCCAGACGAACAGCTGTAGCTGCGTATTTATTGACGTCGGGCTCGATTGTCATGACGTTGCGTCATATGTAAACACCCGCCATATTTGACTGTTGAAGTGTTTGAAGCAGTTGGAATACATTTGCGTGTAAGGGAGCGCTAAACGTGTTTTACAGAAGTTGTATGATGGAATTCACTGCTGGAAATCATCGTGAAATAGATATACATATTAAATCATGGTTAGCAATATTAATCAGCATAATATGAGCTGAGCTGACTGATACATAGAGGAAATTCGGGATTTCGAGATGCACTCTCCCGAGTTATAATGGTAAATATAAAAATACATTTGCATTGTGTAATTGGGATGAATCATGGATTACTCATGATGTTCATGACTGGGAGTACATCACCAAACATTTACTTTCTGTAGATTTAATAGGGCATTCTCTGGAATGTGTGGTACTACTTTCGTAACATACAACTAGGGGTTCGATTGTTCATATACTTCATGTATTGAAAATTTAATGCAAAAAATTATTTGCTGTTACATGTATTTGTATGATTATGATGATATATGTAATATGAAATTTATGACCCCTGGGTTCAAGGCTTCAAGCCCCATAATGGATCTTGGTTAATCATGTTGAAAATGTAGTACGTTTTAGAAGATGTTAAAGGACACATCGCATGTTTTTAAACTTTTTAATTTTTTCAGCAAAATTAATTCATTTCATGCCTAAAACTACTTTACATATGTTTTAAATGAAACAGTTTGCGTAGTTTTCGAGTTTGAAAGCGATGAAATTCAAATCTTGCGATATGCATATTTTCTTCGATATTTTACGCACCATTATCTGTGACGTCATATGCGACCTCGAGCGAGAAGATTTGAAAACAGTTGATAGCCATTTCATAAACAGATTAGATTTAATTGACAAACAAACAATTATCACATTAACAGCTTGTAAATAACACTGCATTAGGGTGTTTTGTGCCGTTTAAGGGTGTACTTGCTGTCAGTAGAGAGGATTTGGACTGTGTTTTTATCAATTTTCTTAATTAAAATTGCTTTAATAAAATAATTTAAAAGCATTGTGATTTTCACAATAAGTTTGATCATTATTATTATTTTTTCTTTTTCGAAATGCACCCGTGACAGTAGGCCTAGTTGTCAATGATACATAATCGTATCATAATTTAGGCCTATCTAACTTCTCCAAAAATAAATTTAATAATAATTGCACTGTTTATTTTAGAAAAACAACAACGCTAATTACAGTTGTTTACAGAAATGGCATTACCAAATTGTGTTTAGACAGGGATCCGATGTAAACATTATTTACTCGCAAATTTATGCAGATTTCATACTCGCTTTTCTCGCTACATTTGGGTCGCTATTTGTATGCACTGGTGGCTAAAAGATATAAGACTCTGGAAATTTGTCAACATCGAAATAAATGTTATCCATGGTAAATAAATTAGGCCCCTAAAACCCGAGTTTTTAAAAATATCTAACACTACTTTTACAACAAGTTGATCGACGAAGGTCGCATATGACGTCACTGTACCACGTGACTACCTATCTAATTAACTAGGCTTTTTGAAATCGGGGCTTAGATTTAAGTCCGTATTGTGGCTAATTATCGCAATACTTCAGCGAACGAACTATTACAATTAATTTCTATTAGCATAAGGAAGACAAAATGCATATAATTCTGTATACTTTGAAAACACGAGATGTGTCCTTTAAGGACATCAAGCATTCGAAATCCCGTTTCAATTTTAAACACATTTAATGAGATGAATGAATATGAGTTATCGTACCTATACTGGGTTCCAAAACTTCACAAAAACCTTACAGAGATAAATTGTTGGATCCAGTAAATAAAGCTGTTTATCTTTACTCCTCGTGGAAAGTTTAACTGCTGTGAAGGAGAAAACCCTGAAGCATTGTTTCACAACATATGCGAGAAGTGGTGGATTCTACAAAATTCCAAAGAACTTTTAGTAAATTTGAAATCACAAAACTTTTCCAATTTCAGCAGCTTAAAAAATGTACGACTTTTCAACACTTTACACAACCATGCCTTGACTGGGCTTTTAGATATTTAGATAGCTATATTTGAAATTGAAGACCAATTAGTTTTTAAAATACGATAACGGTCCTAAGTCGAGCCATTGGAATTGGTCTTCAATTTTAAATTCATGTACTATTAAGTAAAGGAAAAAGTGAAAATAACAAACAGTGATTAATCTCATAAATACGATTAAAAATACAAAATTGAGAGTAGGGCAAACACTAGCCCCTGGAAACACCAGAGGTGTGATCAGGTGCCTAGGAGGAGTAAACATCCCCAGTTGACCGGCCACACCCGTCTGAGCCATATACTTGTATCTTGATCAAAAGTAATCCGTTTGTAATTTCAAATTAACATTCGGTAATCTAAAAGCGATACTTGGTACTTACATTTTAATACTATGCAGTTATAATTTATTAATTTTTGGTTGACTTATGCACAATGCTTCGGTTGTGTCTGTACCCTTACCTTTTGTAACGGGAAAGAAGGAAAAGCAACCAATCAGACCGGAATACTAACGTGGGATCCCCTAAATTTCTTTTTGCAGTCAGGGTGGCTTCTGTTGTGCTCTCTGAACTAATTTGATTGGTTTATCAACTCTTAGGTATTTTGGGACCCGAAGACAACCAGACTCACCCCACATGCAGATATTTTCTTGTGTCAGGTCCAGAGATAGGCCATGATATGAAATGAAATGGGGAAGGAAAATGGTACCCTGACAAGACTGAGATCGTACCAGGGGCCCGAGGATCACCAAGCACGTGCTTTACCAAATGCCAACTGAGCCACCAGTACCTTGTCACCAGGGGTCAAGCCATTCTGACCATGTCAGCGAATTAACTGTTTAAAATTAGATGGCGGATGCAAAACATCTAATTTTAATGTATCCAATGTATAATAACGACCATACTTCATATCTAGTAAATGGATATTGGGATTTTGATAACCATGGTATCATTTTCAAGGGTTCATGAAATAAAAATAATCCACCTTAGGAATTTTCAAAATTTTGATTACTGCTTGATTTATTTCATTTAGAATTTTACATTGAAGTCTATGGGAATAGCATGTTTTATCAACATATTTTAAAAGATATTTTTCAATACAAATCTCTCGGCAAAAATTACATACACTCTCTCATTGAGAAATGATCAAATAAAATTAATCATTTACCGCCATTTAAAAAAAAGAAAATTAGACTTTTCTTATTTTTATCAAGGACAGATACATACATGTATGTAGCTCTTTAAAAAAGGCTCAAGTGCAAAAAGATCTACTTCACTTTCATCATTATTCAACAATAAACATAACTTTATCCCTTCGTTATACATTGGATACCTTAAGAAGATTAACCAATTCATATCTTGAAACAGATCAACCTTGAGGGAAGGAAACTAATTCTTAATATAATGTAAGCTTCTTCCAAGAGAATTAAGGTATCGATTAATTGAAAAGTGGAAAGCTGGAATGAAGATTGCACAAGCCATGACCAATGCTAATATGTATGTATATATATACACACACAAATGAAAAATCCTTTAAAACAATAGCGAGATGGTAAGCATTAATTAAGTTTGTCTAAACAATGTAAAAATGTTTTCCTGAAAATTTATGCCAAAGAAGTACATGAAAACAATGTATTGTACAAATTACTGGGTATGATCCCTCGTATTTGTGAGCAAATTCAACTTTCATTAAACAATAGGATTTAATCGAGAATATATTAATCTCAAGGGAAGAAAGCACACGAGAAATGAGTTCACGGCAGAGTATTGATTACGGACTAATGCCTTTGAAAGCTAAGTAAATTCAGATTTTAAAGTCAGATTTTGATAAAGATATCAGTACTACGGTATTCTATGAATAAAATGAAATAAAATACTCTATTTGATATGCATACAAAAAAACTACGGTAGTAGAGATATAGCCTAAATGAAAATCGTTTCAAAAGACAGTCTGTCTTTTTACAAGATTTCTTCCCGAAACGACCGAGTAACTTCCTTTAGTGTTTTACACATGATCTAGCATAATGCATTTAGTCTGATAGGGCCTTACTCCTATATTTACAGTCGATGAACTCTGCCGACGCCATTTTTTTCTTCCCGATCAAGAAGGCGCTAATTGTATACATTATACAAATACGGACAACCGAAGATGTTTGATCATTGATGTCAAGAATGAATGAAATATTTTTGACCTATTCCTTTAATCTGGGATGAAATGAAATAGGCTATGCTGCATTAGTTATTTTATATCGCCATTACAGATGCATTAGCCTATAATAATGTTAGGTTGGAAACAAACAAAAAATTATTTTTAGTATGTATGTACTAGTACCTTTAAATCTAGCAAGTACTTTGAACATTTCTTTAAAACCTTACATTTTGATTTTTTTCTTGGCGATTTTTGTATTCATTGAAACGTGAATTATTTGGCTAATATTGTTCCATTTTATGTATACAAAAAGGAACAGTATTCTTCGTGCTGGTGTCGATGAAATGAACATGTACACAATTTTAACAAACAAAAATTCTCCTTTAAGCGCGAAGATTAATACCTATTGAGGGCCCTATAAAATACATTGAGACTCCTTCTTTCGGTCTGCAGACGCATGCACACAGACGGTAAACAGTGCAGCATGTGGTCCAGTGAGAAAAGCGTACAGTGGATAGACCAAAAATTTTGACAGATTATACGAGAAGAGGGGTTAAAATAGAATGAGACACAAGTCATGCGAATAAGGATAAATTTACGTGGGGACCCGTAAGCAAGAGCGAGGAGACACCAGGGACGGATCCAGGATCCAGGAATTGCGGTTATGAGGGTGCCACTGTATGCGGCTGGGGGGTTTGTCATTTATTTCTCCGGGAGTGGAAGAAATTATTGCTTCTTTTATCGTTTAGTACATTTTTCTAAACAAGATGCCACAATTTACCTTAAATTTGAAAAAAAAATTAGGGGGGGGCTGCTGCGCCCCCCCCCCCCTTAAATCCGCCACTGGACACACATAGGGCTTTAAAAGTAAGTGCTATTTTTTTTATCTGAACATGTAACGAGGGTTCATCAATGTGCAAAAGCCTACAGTAACGCGTGACCTCCAATTTTAAGAGTATGTGTATCACACAAAGACATGGTGTTATCAAATTGTTGCCAAAAGGTGAACCTATTACTTTGTTCAATACAGTTTATGAAATTGTATCTGGGTCTATTGCGAACAGATTTGAAAAAAAGATATAGATAAGATAATCAATCATGATCAAAATGGGTTCATGTCCAATAGGTGCTTTTGGAGAAAACACAGGATTGATATATGACATAGTGTAATATTGTGAAGATATCCCTGGTCTTTTACTACTTATTGATTTTGAGAAAGCTTTAGATACATTGTCATGGAATTTCATACAACAAACATTAGACTTTTTTAATGGTGGTCCTTCTATTACTAAATGGGTCAAATTTTTTAACACAAATATAACATTTACAGTAAACCCAGATGGTAACCTGATATTGATGTTATCAGTTTCAATCAAATGAACAAAAAGTAATCGGTACTTTGGTAGATATATCGTTTTTGTTTCACATGTATTCAATGTATAACGATCATATTTCATATATGATATATGGATGGTGTGATTTCTGTAATCATTGTAAAAAAAATAATCTACCATAGGAATTCTTATTACATGTACTACTTCATATAGAAGAACTTGATACATTATCAGAATGTATTTAAAGTATAAGAGGAATATCAAAATCCCGCATTAGACATATCAAAACAATAGTTGAAGATAACGAACAGTAATCAATCTCACAACTCCTATAAGCAATACAAAATAGATAGTTGGACAAACACGGACAACTGGACACACCAGAGGTGGGATCAGGTGTCTAGGAGGAGTAAGCATCCCCTGTCGACATGTCACACCCGCCGTGAGCCCTATATCTTGATCAGGTAAATGGAGTTTTATCCTATTATATCTTGATTTAAATCATTCAGAATTGTTCAGTCTCCTTTCGTTATACATTGAATACCTAACAAAGAGTGGTGAAATTTAAAATCCACCTATGACGTCATTCTTTTGTTCGAACACTCCATTATTTTTCACGAATGGAGTGTTCGGAAAGTAGGTCAACCTTTATACAAGTAGATATAAATGCATGCAACAAAAGAATGAAAAACGTAAGACATGATTAAAATGCACAAAGTTTAGTAGCAAGGGGCCCAGCAAAGGTGGATTTTAAGTGGGTCAATGTACTCGTATCACTCCATTCCTTAAAAGCAATGGGCCTCGTTCCTTTCTTTTAAGGAATGGAGCGATACGAGTACATTAACCCTTACTTAAAATCCACCTATGACGTCATTCTTTTGTTCGAACACTCCATTATTTTTCAGGAATGGAGTGTTCGGAAAGTAGGTCAACCTTTATACAAGTAGATATAAATGCATGCAACAAAAGAATGAAAAACGTAAGACATAATTAAAATGCACAAATTTTAGTTTTTATTAATGTTTACATTGCATTACAGTAGCTGCAAAGGTGGATTTTAAGTGGGTCAATGTACTTGTATCACTCCATTCCTTAAAAGCAACAGACCTCGACCCCTTCGGGACCTCGGTCCATTACTTTTAAGGAATGGAGCGATACTCGTACATTAACCCTTACGTAAAACGGGCAAAAACATGCTAATAAGTATTCACTCATTTTCAGCACATATTTTTCTGAGAATTATTGCTATGACAGTTACACTTATACCTGGAATATGCAGATTGTTCCATCCGTAAGTTTTGATGTGAAATACTGGGGATCATAACTAGATTTTAAAAAATCAATTTTTTGAAAAGAATAGAAATATTGTTTCATACTACCCAGAGTTCTCTGCGTCTCCTTTGGTTTGCGTGCAAACGAACTCTGGCGGAAGTTTGATATTGTTTAACAACAATATGAAAAACAGTTGACCTCAGAATGACATGGGCAATTTCATTTGAATATGATATACGTAAATGGTTCGGATGTTGAGACCACGCAGTCGTTGTTTATGGTTGTGGGCGTCTCTATGATTAGACACTATCTGTGCTTTCGCTCACGTTCAAAGAACGAGGCGTAATCAATTATCGATTTTTGTCTCAACTTGAAATTTACCAATTTCTCAAAAATGGGAATTAATGACAAGACATGCTGAAGTATTTCCTGTAGAACTGGTTCCCTAAGGTGACGTAATGGTCATCACGTATTTCATGTTCAATGATATTGCCTTTCTGAGTTTGTCAAAATTTTATTGAAATTCCGTCTCGTATTCACCTTGGAATCACAAGTTTCCGATAAACGTAGACGGGAATGATTGGATTTTCAGATAATTTTCAGACCACTAGCATGGAAGTTTTTTTTCTCTTGGTTGTAAATGACAATGCTTAGAATCGCGTACAGATCTGAGAGAAACATTGAAGATTCTTCCCCTGTATCCAAAATGAGTGTTTTTGTACTTTCATTCTAAAATTATTGCGATTAAAAATCCCCAGAGTTATCGTAGGCACATCACAAAACACTCTTAGTAAGCTTCGTGTCTCTTTATGAATAAAAACTGTTTTAAAAAATTAGATATAAAGATGAAATAGAGAACGAGAGTTCGAGGAAAACCCTGATAACTAAGTGTCATAGAACCTATATTTCTTTCAGAAAGTAATATATTAAAAACTCCTTTTGATACAAAGTTCTTTCGATATAAGCAACTTTATCCATGCTACCGTGTGCCGAATTTTAACGCAGGTTAAGATCTTCTTTGTATGAATAAGACTTACTTTGGATGTTTTAGTTTTTATTTTTGTAGACGATTGCATGATACTCTATGAAATATGTAGATGCACACAATGATTTTAACACAACAAGATATGAATAATCATTAATAATGAAGCAATATTAGATCATGAGTATTGCAGTATATTATTTTTTAGCTTGATGACATTTTCAAAACTCATACACCTCCATCATATTTTCCGAAGATTTTGTGAAGGTTTGCCCGTTTCCGTCTTGAACTCATCCGCTTCCGATGGAACGCTGAGTTTGACGTCTGTTTTAGGCAACAACGTCTTGATCTCATCCGCTTCCAGTGGAACGCTGAGTTTGACGTCTGTTTTAGGCAACAACGTCTTGATCTCATCCGCTTCCAGTGGAACGCTGAGTTTGACGTCTATTTTAGGCAACAACGTCTTCTTGCTGTCTTCATTGTTTCTTTCTAGGTACTCATCATAATAGTCCACTTCCTGGCCCTCTCTCCGTTGCTTCCGGATTTGGGTTCCTATCAGAACCATTAATGCTGTGCCGTAGAACATGATCACCACGACCACATACAGAAGCTCATTTAGATTGCTGTCCTTGAAGGCTACAGGTTCTCCTTTGATTTCAATTATAAGAGAGTTGTTTAATTTTCTTAGTAATTCTGGATCTGTCGTGTTGAGATGAAAGTGAAAGGTAGTCATGGTGTTTCTGAAAGGTTTTTTACATTTGATTAAATCTAACTAACCTAGTTGCAATTGGTAAGGGCATTTGCTGATGGCAATATATTGAATTTCATTAGCAAACGATCTTCAATCGCTAATAACATGACATGACAGCCAGCTCAAGTACCTCAAATCACGCGACATTGTATGTACAGTCTGTACTTACATTAATTAAACCGTACTAAACGGTGGCAAACTTCAATCAATGTGACCATTGAGCAAGAGGAGTACTGTATTTCATTAGTCTTTAAAAATTAACTTCTTCACATATATATTTTTTTTCATGCTTACTTTAGACGAATGATTCGGGTTCCATTTTTCAAAGAATTTAAGAAGAATATTCATATCAATCTGATTCTGGCAATGGAGATTTAGAAAATAATTGTTGTTAATTGAATGTACAAAAGTCACGCACTGCATAATCTTTAGATTCCATAAAGTTCATGAGATTACCTTCTGTCAGGGAAAAAACGTAATGGCGTTGATTTGTTGCCAGATCTTGAAATCCGTCACGCCAATCATGAATTCAATAGCATTAAATACAGGACAGCAAAACTGCCCTAATGTCAGCTCATATAATCTCTTTCTCTACACTTTACTCCGCAGTGTTTTCCCAATTCAATAAACAGTATTTATATTGCTCACTTTGATTGCAGATCCTAGCAAAGATCCATGATTCATGACACACTGTCACACTATAGTGAATGCTGTACCTGTTCCTCGTCTCTGTCTATCATTCCTCAGGTAATCAGACACCTGTATTAACGTCCTCTTTCATAAAGACGAATCCTCAGCCGCCACGGTATGTGACAGCCAAATCTCAGCCACAAGTTCAACAACAGGAAACTTCTATTGATTGAAAATCGGAATCTGCAGTTGCTTCACACGGCAGCTAGGCACTGTAATGTAATATTTATTGACCATTCCCTTAAAAAGAAGAAATGAGAAATACCGTTGACCCATAGTTTGAGAAGAAATATACCCAGAATGAGAATTTTAACATTTTTTTGTTTGTTTATGACTTCTTAGAGCTCTGCTATAAAATAAAGTCTATGAAATTTTGACCCTGTTAATTTGCTTTCACATTCACGACATACTGTTATCAACACAGCCATAATCACAAAAACCACTGAACCTTTTCCTCCTCCCTGTCTAGCATATAATCAACACCTGTCTTAACGTCCTCTTTCATTAAGAAGACTCCTCACCGCGGTATGTGACAGATAGGTCTCGGAGACAGGTTCAACAACATGAAATTTATTGATTGGAAATTAGGATCTGAAGCTGCTTCATACGGCAACTCGGCACTGATTTTTAAGAGAATAAGTGTCAATTGTGTATAAAAACATGTACACCACGCAATGGACAGAGTTACTGTCTATAAATTGTTAATGTATTCTTATTCTTATTTACCAGTGCTGTACTATGATGCTCTGACTAAATTCAATGATTTTCGAGGAGTCAGTTCTTCGTTGTAACCCTGTGCGGGGCCTATCTATCTATCTATCTATCTAGTAGAATACTTTTTGGTGTCTTTGGATTTTAATGGAAGAAAGAAAACAAGAACGGAAATTGAATTTCCATGCAAATTAGTGATTTTACAGCACTTTTTATCTTACTTTGACAAATTATCTATCCCAGTTGTAGTCTTAAAATTCAATCCTTAGAAATCTTTCTATCGACGTCAGTAATCCGAAATATCGTCACTAGGAGCATTGAAACTCTTTCTATCGACGTCATTAATCCGAAATCTCGTCACTAGAAGCATTAATCCAAAATATCGTCACTGGTATGGCGTGCAAAACTTTGTTATATACAAATTTATATCCGAACATCTTGATTTATTTTTGATAAACTTTATATTAATAAGCGAAAATCTTGATTTATATTCGATAATTTTGTTATTTATACGAAAATCTTGATTATATTCTAATTCATGATGCATATTTAATGAAGTTTGATGTATAATAGATAAATCTTGAATTTGTTTCCAAGATTATCGAATATAAATTAAGATTTATGCACATAAATCAAAATTTGTATAACACTGTGAAAGGCGAAGATAACGAACAGTGATCAATCTCATAACTCCTATAAGCAATACATATAGAGAGTTGGGCAAACACGGACCCCTGGATATACCAGAGGTGGGATCAGGTGCCTAGGAGGTGTAAGCATCCCCTGTCGACCGGTCACACCAGTGTTAGGTGAAGGTAGTGTTGTAGTCACCAGCTTTAGGTGAAGGTAGTGTTGTGTATGTAGAAATGTGTATTTGCTCTCTGACAATTAATTTCTTAAAGATACAACTATAATTTTGGAGCACTCTGTGTGTTGATTCCAGTGTTATGATCGAAGATTAATTAAAAAAACGAGGCATATTATCAAATAGGATAAAGCATGATGTTCTACTAAGTGATGAGTTCTAAAATCATTTTGCTATAAAATGGAGTGACATAATTGTATTTAGTGTGTTTGTGTATCTTTGTATAAATATGTGTTATATTGTATATTTTGAATACATGATGAAACATTTTCCATGAGAAATAAAACCCCAACAAAACATTAATCTTGTCATTCATTTATTAATTGTAAGTATATAATAATCCTTGCAATATTTCATACACATACATCAGATAATGTACATGAAACATGAAGTATAATCCACAGCGATTGTCATATGATAAAATAACAGGTTTGAATAAAGTGTATATTAACTAAATTCCACAAAAAGTTCCATGCTCTCCGATATACCGAAGACGTGTACATCATTTTGTATTTTGAACATCGTAAGAAAAAAATCTTTTTACAAAGTGTCTGTAGATATGTGTCTAAGACTCATCCCAACCCCCATCAGTGTTTCTTTGTTCAAAGACCTTTACAACGATTGAGATTACAAACCTTAAAGCAAATATATTCTTGTTGAACATCACAAAATACACATCATATGTTGATACTGTTTTTACTTGTAATTTTTCAGGTTTTGTTTCTCTTATTTAGTTTCATAGATATATGTTACATGTAATGAGACGGTGATAACAGTATATTATGTTCACATCAGACAAGAAGAGGGGCAGAAACAGCATATATTACGTTCACATCAGACAAGAAGAGGGGCAGAAACAGCATATATTACGTTCACATCAGACAAGAAGAGGGGCGGAAGCAGCATATATTACGTTCACATCAGACAAGAAGAGGGGCGGAAACACCATATCACGTTCATGTTAGACAAGAAAAGGGGCGGAAACAGCATATTATGTTCACATCAGACAAGAAGAGGGGCGGAAACACCATATCACGTTCACATCAGACAAGAAGAGGGGCGGAAACAGCATATTATGTTCACATCAGACAAGAAGAGTGACGGAAACAGCAAATTACGTTCACATCAGACAAGAAGAGGGGCGGAAACAGCGTATTACGTTCACATCAGACAAGAAGAGGGGCGGAAACAGCATATTATGTTCACATCAGACAAGAAGAAGGGCGGAAATTATGTTTACATTACACAAGAAAAGGATGGAAACAGCATATTATTTTCACATCTGACAAAACGGATAAGAACAGTTTATCTTGAAGTTAACTTATTTCTACTTATCCAAAACTATCTTTATACATGTAGGAAGCTTAGCATGAAATAAAGATACTGAGAAGATGCAATCACGTGTACAGACGGTAAATATACGTATTTCCACGGCTTACACATCTCTCTCTGCTATTCACTTGTCTGATATTATGCTTGGCGTCAAATCAAGAAACTTAGAAAATGTGACCACGTGTGGAGACGGAAAATCTGTACGTCCAAGAATTATATACCTCTTTCTGCAATTCACTTGTCTGATATTATGCTTCACGTCAAATAAAGATACTTATAAGATGCAAGGACGTGTTCATACGGGAAATTTCTGTATGTCCATAAATTAAACATCTTTTTCTGCAAGTCTGATATTATGTTTGATAAATCCATTCAAGAATAAATTTGAGAGATATGTCATATATCATTCATTACATACATTTTGGTATTTTGTAAACCAATTTCTATCACAGAAGTATTGTTTTTGCTGAAGATCAAATTTATAAAATGTGTTTCTTTGTACATTGCCTGCAATACACCCAACTTGAGTGGATTAGATCACACTATTTTAAACATGAAAACGATCCCTGAGTACAATGGTGAAGGGGTACCTGAATTTGTAAGGAGTTTCTACATTGGTGAAGGGGTACCTGAATTTGTAAGGAGTTTCGAGCACTGTGTCACTCTGAAGTCATTACTTTAAGTGTCTTAGCAAAATATGGTGAAATGAATGTTGCATGGAAATTTGAGTTAATTTGTTTGCAACATTGTGTTTTCTTCAAATTTTCACAAATCAATGAAGCTCATTAAGCTTCAAATTCTGTTGTGTCAAACGTCACATTTTCTCCACTTGAATCAATTTGAATATCTCTAGCATAGGGAACAGTACTTTGAGAACTGCTATCTCCTGTGGTAAAAGTTTGAGAACTGTCAGCCATTGTGTCTAAATCACATAAAGTATTTTCTGAGATGTCCCTCTTCAGTTCTGGCGTGGGAGGACACGTATCTATGTTTTCACTATCTGAAGCACAAGTCGAGGTATAATTGGAACACATAACATCCCGATAACCTCCGGAGAAATCCCCCGAGTCATCCATCATATCTTGCAGTGTGTTCAATCCATCCTCTTCCAAATCTCCTTTAATGTAGCTGTCAATGGGATTTGAGCCGCCGCTGGAAAGAACCTGACCTTCCGAGCTGCTGGTTGCTGCGGTCTGATTTTTATTTCCTGGCATTTCGAAAACATTACATGCTTGCATGCGGTTTTCCAAAATAGTCTTGAATATTAATGTTTGTTTGTCCGAGTCGATCGGTGTTGTTGGTGTTGAGAAAACATCGGATTCGCACTTTGTGGACCCTATGCCGCTGCTGCTTACACTGTCCCTATCGGCTTCGGCGCCCTGCTCCTCGGAGGAGACGGATTCCGGAAGGCTTTGGGTACCGCTATCAGCCATATCCTAGAAATTTAATATTTGATAAATGAACAAGTTAATAGACAGGGATCAATCTCATAAATCCTATAAAGAATATAGAATTAAGAGAAAGACAGACACGTGTTAACAAATAATATAATAAGGGATGTTACAAGTGCAAACTTAGAAGATGTTGCGTGTTCCATCCCAACGGAGATTCATCTGCGCTATTCTAAAATCCCAGTTCGCTTCTCTCATTACCACCCTTTGTAGATTTAACAGGAATTTTGGGTTTCCGTGCAGCACCATTTACAAAACAAAAGATTGTACTACACTGTTGATCAGATCGAGATTCAGAATGATAAAGGTGTTGGTGAGAATGGCTGTAACCCTTGAACAGCATGTAAAATAGTGATTTGTCAATGTGACATAGCCAACAATGTCCTCCTCTCTGTCATGGGCAATCTCTCTCTCTCTCTCTATCTCTCTCTCTCCACGTGGATTACATATATTCATTGATAATAACTTGCTCCAATTGACCACTTACTTGTATATATTTTCCTTCCTCGGATAATTCGTTGTTATATCCAGGATTCTGTAGAGATATATAATCTAACTCAACAAAATATCACATTATCATGTTTAATAAATATCATCATCAGCTGGATGCTTTATCACTTTCAAATAATTTTTCATGCGATGTGTTGAATTGTTCAAACGAGCCACGTCTATCTATCTATGCATATACTAAGAAAGCGATCAATTAGACGGAATAATAATCATTGTGCTTGCAAAAATACACGTTTAGTTCTGTTAATAAAAAGGAAAATCGTAAATAATCTATAAGCAAAGAAATTATTTTCAAGGGATCTAGTACTAATCACATGCTAATATATTTATATTAATGAAATTTGAAAGTTAGAGTGAAAATTAGAGTTAGCAGAGGTTTTGATTGACAATTTAACATGCTAAAAGTGTACACTTGTGAAAGAAGAGAAATGGTAAAGATATATTTACTGGTACATCTGTTTTACTCACTGTATCGTTTGAAGATAATGGCTGTGTACAAAATCCACGTGTTAAGATTGATCAATTCTTTAAATTTTTTTAAAAATAAAATTCTTTAAAACTTTACGTAATAAAAACTTTCAAAAATTATTGTTAAATCATACCACATATGATTCGATATTGGGTATATTTATATCCGGATCCTCGAAGGTACACTTTCGTTTACAGTAACACACTAGGAACAATCTGCAAAGAAATTTCTAATTAGATATATGTAAGAATGTTCAGTGTCTGTAAAACGCAGATTAGTAAATTGAACAAATTTCATAATGCTGTATTATTAGGGATGTGATACAGGACGAAAGAGTGGTGCCCCGACTCCCTTATTTTATGCCGCCATTCTACAAAATAAAGTTTTTAAGTGCAAGCAGAATCAATGGACTCACGTTAGGAATACAAACACGAATACTGCTACGACTATTAGGGCCGTTGTAACTTCTTCGCCGTCATCCTTCTGAATATCTGTCGACAAAAATATTGAAAAATTGAGGTTTACAATGAAAGTCAAATGATATAGTATTAGAATCGACAAAGTAATGACTGATGTAGATATGTTATGTTTGATTTAATGGTTTAAAACTTTAAAAGTTTAAAAAGTTTAAAACTTGGGACACAGTAAGTGCTTAAAATCATCAATTTAGATACTTAGTATTATATAAGATTTAAACCTATCCTTCGGTTAATTTCATATTTGAAATGCAGTTCCCACCAAGAGCCTTTAAAACCTCAATAAAACATAGGTCATATAGTACTCAGACACAACATTTACATTATGAGCAAATAATTCACTACCATTACTTTAAAAGTCATACCCCTTTAACATTCATGTTTTCAGTTAAACGAAGCATTAATAGTAATCAACGATTTTTATACCCCCCGCAACAAGTTGTGGGCGGGGGTGGGTGGGTGGTATACTGGAATCGGGTTGTCCGTCTGTCTGTCCGTCCGTCCGTCTGTAGACGCAATGGTTTCCGGGCTCTAAAGCATTATCCTTTCCACCTACCGTCACCATATCATATATATGGACTACCCATGAGATGAAGATGTTCCCTATCGATTTTGGGGTCAAAAGGTCAAAGGTCAAGCGCACTGGACATCGAAGTAGCAATATGGTTTCCGGGCTCTAAAGCGTTATCCTTTCCACCTACAGTCACCATATCATACATATGGACTATCCATGGGATGAAGATGTTTCCTATCGATTTTGGGGTCAAAAGGTCAAAGGTCACGCGCACTGGACATCGAAGTAGCAATATGGTTCGGTTTGTCATGCCATTTTTTTACACTCAGAAAATAGGTAGTTTATACCTATTACCAACACCCTTTGGGAGATTGGGGTAAGCGGGGGGTATTCTTAGTGAGCATTGTTCACAGTACCTCTTATTTCGATTCGCACTTTGTGGGCAGCGCACATGCGCATCAAAACAATATGATGGAAACTATGCCACACAGTCATTTAGCATATGTATTGTGTACATGTTAAGTTATGAAAATTATCACACAGCGTGTGCAAGTTCCATTACACGTAACACAAGACAGAAGAAATCAAATGAGGAGAGTATGAAACACTGAATTCATTGAAACGGCTTTTCAGAGATTAAGCGATGCAAAAATAGATCCATTTAGAAAATTTTCTGAAAATCTCTTACCTTGGTATTCTAACGACTGGACGTCGCTATACACCGTTCGATTGTTCGCTAATCGCACCCCTATGCAAAAATCATAACGAGATGTAGGATCCAGATATGTCATTGGTATTTCTCGGAGATCGTGTCTGGCTTTCTCTGTTATGTTTGATGAGAAATCTGGAAATATAAAGATGCTTTGCGCAATCTGTTTGATCTTTCTAGGGGTAAACTGTATATAAATACATGCGCAGGGGCACATCCTAAACGAATTTATCATTATTCATAGAGATAGATAATACTAAAATTCTCTTGAATCATTTATGGCGTTTGCAAAGCGTAAACAAGAATCACAACTACCATGTTTCACAAAGGACAGTATGTTATGATACTTACCATTGGGTCTGATGTTTTGATTCTACTATTAGGACTGTTTGTTCATTAGTTTTTTGTGTTAAGTTGCGATTCTTATCCATTAAGATTGTGTTTTGTGATGTTGTTATTCATATCATTAGAACGGGATGTTGTGATTAATGTCATTTGTATTAATAGTGGTAATTCTTACCATTAAGAATGGGCGTTGTGATTCTTACCGTTAAGACTGGATATTGTGACTTGTACCTTTACGACTGGGATTTGTAATTCTTTCCATTTAAACCGAGTGTTTTCAATTTCAGGATATGTTTTGATTCTTACCATTAGGACAGGATGTTTTGATTCTTACCATTAGGACAGGATGTTTTGATTCTTACCAGTAGGACAGGATGTTTTGATTCTTACCTTTAGGACAAGGTGTTTTGATTCTTACCATTAGGACAAGGTGTTTTAATTCTTACCATTAGGACAAGGTGTTTTAATTCTCTACATTAGGACAACTAGGTGATTTAATTCTCTACATTAGAACAACTAGGTGTTTTAATTCTCTACATTAGAACAACTAGGTGATTTAATTCTCTACGTTAGAACAACTAGGTGATTTAATTCTCTATATTAGGACAAGGTGTTTTGATTCTCTACATTAGGACAACTAGGTGATTTAATTCTCTACATTAGGACAACTAGGTGATTTAATTCTCTATATTAGAACAACTAGGTGTTTTAATTCTCTACATTAGAACAACTAGGTGATTTAATTCTCTACATTAGGACAACTAGGTGTTTTAATTCTCTACATTAGGACAACTAGGTGATTTAATTCTCTATATTAGGACAAGGTGTTTTAATTCTCTATATTAGGACAAGGTGTTTTAATTCTCTATATTAGGACAAGGTGTTTTAATTCTCTATATTAGGACAACTAGGTGTTTTAATTCTCTATATTAGGACAAGGTGATTTAATTCTCTATATTAGGACAAGGTGTTTTAATTCTCTATATTAGGACAAGGTGTTTTAATTCTCTATATTAGGACAACTAGGTGTTTTAATTCTCTATATTAGGACAAGGTGTTTTAATTCTCTATATTAGGACAAGGTGTTTTAATTCTCTACATTAGGACAACAAGGTGT
This sequence comes from Ostrea edulis, assembly GCF_947568905.1. Classification (NCBI taxonomy): domain Eukaryota; kingdom Metazoa; phylum Mollusca; class Bivalvia; order Ostreida; family Ostreidae; genus Ostrea; species Ostrea edulis. The sequence goes on from NC_079167.1 coordinate 52,878,964, forward strand.
TTTGATTCTCTACATTAGGACAACTAGGTGTTTTAATTCTCTATATTAGGACAAGGTGTTTTAATTCTCTATATTAGGACAAGGTGTTTTAATTCTCTATATTAGGACAAGGTGTTTTAATTCTCTATATTAGGACAACTAGGTGTTTTAATTCTCTACATTAGGACAACTAGGTGATTTAATTCTCTATATTAGGACAAGGTGATTTAATTCTCTATATTAGGACAAGGTGTTTTAATTCTCTATATTAGGACAAGGTGTTTTAATTCTCTATATTAGGACAAGGTGTTTTAATTCTCTACATTAGGACAACAAGGTGTTTTGATTCTCTACATTAGGACAACTAGGTGTTTTAATTCTCTATATTAGGACAACTAGGTGATTTAATTCCCTATATTAGGACAACTAGGTGTTTTAATTCTCTATATTAGGACAAGGTGTTTTATCATTACCACCAGTACTAGGTAATGTGATTTTCTTACCATTAGGTCTGGATGTTTCTATTTTTACCATAACAGGCGTTTTGTTTCTTGCCATTAATATAGGATGTTTTATTTTTACCATTAGGACGGGGTGTTTCCATTTAACCATTAGGTCCGGGTGTTTTTATTTTTACCATTAGGTTAAGGTGTTTTTATTTTTACCCTTAGAACCTGGTGCTTTTATTCTTACCATTAGGTTCAGGTGAAGATAAAGAACAGTGATCAATCTCATAACTCCTATAGGCAATACAAAATAGAGAGTTGGACAAACATGGACCCCTGGATAAACCAGAGGTGGGACCAGGTGCCTAGCAGGAATATCGTTATTGTTAATATTCATGAAAGAACATATATCGAGCGACAAGTATCCTCGGGGACAGACTGTCCACCAGCAGAGATACATGCTCAGTGGTTAAATGAAAGGTGAAGATAACGAACAGTGATCAATCTCATAACTCCTATAAGCAATATAGAATAGAGAGTTGGGCAAACACGGACTCCTGGTTATACCAGAGGTGGGATCAGGTGCCTAGGAGGACCATTAGGTTCAGGTGTTTTAATTTTTACCATTAGGTTCAGATGTTTCTATTTTAACCATTAGGTTCAGGTGTTTATATTTTAACCATTACAACCGGGTGTTTTTATCTTTACCATTAGGTTCAGGTGTTTTTATTTTTACCATTAAAACCGGGTGTTTTTATTCTTACCATTTGATAGATGCTATCATGACTGAGCGTTTTGACTCAGCTTGAGCTTACCATTAGGACCCAGTACTTTAACTCTTACCATTAGGATTCAGTATTTTGACTATTACCATTAGGACTCAGTATTTTGACTGTTACCATTAGGACTCAGTATTTTTACTGTTACCATTAGGACTCAGTATTTTTACTGTTACCATTAGGACTCAGTATTTTTACTGTTACCATTAGGACTCAGTATTTTGACTCTTACCATTAGTTTTCAGTAGTTTGACACTTACCATTAGGATTCAGTAGTTTGACTCTTACCATTAGGGCCCAATATTTTTACTCTTACCATTAGGACTCAGTATTTAGACTCTTACCATTAGGACTCAGTATTTAGACTCTTACTATTAGGACTCAGTATTTAGACTCTTACCATTAGGACTCAGTATTTAGACTCTTACCATTAGGACTCAGTATTTAGACTCTTACCATTAGGACTCGGTATTTAGACTCTTACCATTAGGACTCAGTATTTAGACTCTTACCATTAGGACTCAGTATTTAGACTCTTACCATTAGGACACTTCAGTTTTCTGCCTGTATGCTTATGGTATAAGACTTGGTATGTCACTGGTCTACTCTCGTATTGACAGAATGTTGAGATAAGGTCAATCACCAATGGCTGGTTATCACTCTGCCTCAAATCAAAAGCTAATTTGAAATCTGAAGGAAAAAATTAGAATATATGTTACAATGTTTGAGTAATTATATTTGATGTCATTATAGGACAAAAATGAGTTGTATTACTACTGATATGAAAACAATATCATTTCATCGGAATCAACATCAAACAGTTTTTATTGCATTAAAACTCGAAAATCACACTTCGTGAGTATCATGATAAAGCTGACTCATCCATAAAACATTTGATCGTGTGAATTTTAAACTGTATCTTCCTCCTCTTGCTTAAAATAACTTTTTTTGTTATTCTATTATTGCTACCATTCCTCACAATAAATTAAAAACTAGACTTTTTACATCATAGACAGTTGCTCCATCAACAAAAATGCAGAAAAGAAAATATTCGTATCTAGTGATCAGCATCCAAAAAAAAATGACTTTGTTAAACACCACTTTAAACACGCACAAGTACTCTGAAGTTGGAATAAAAAATATGCCGGAGTTCCTCAATGATAACATCTTCGTAGTCTTTGGTAATCAGGTCTTGCAACAGTATGTTGGAATTCCCATGGGCACGAATTGTGTTAATTTGTTAGCTGGCCTGTTTTTTGTATTCTTATGAAGCAGAGTTTATGCAAAAGCTTCTACATGAAAAGAAAATAATATCTTGCTGTGGCCTTCAGCTGAACATTTAGATACATCGACGACGTTTTTATCTATTATCAATAATTATTTTCATTCATATGTCGATTCGATATATCCCAGTGAACACGAAATAAAAGATATCACAGAGTCCTCCACATCTGCTTCGTACCTAGATATTTTATTGAGAATAAATATTAACGGCAAACTAACATCTCAATTTTCTGACAAAACAGATGATTTCAGCTTCTCGAAAAGAGCTTGTTCTGCATATGATCAGTTTTTAAATCGAGGCAGCTACTGACAAACATGTTGATCTTACAGGGATTTCAACAGTCTAGAATAAAGTCAACATGTGGCAAATCCTGTGATCATTATAATGATCTAGTTTGCCAATGCAACCTTTGGGTCAAATGCTGTCTGACGTGTTTCATATCGATTGTTATGCCGTTCTTGGCACACGGATTTTGACTATGGATAGCTCCGTTTACCAGATTAAGACATAAGGCTCACGGTGGGTGTGACCGGTCGACAGGGGATGCTTACTTCTCCTAGGCACATGATCCCACCTCTGGTTTGTCCAGGGGTCCGTGTTTGCCCAACTCTCTATTTTGTATTCCTTAAAGGAATTATGACATTGATCATTGTTCGTTATCGTAACGTTTCATCTATTTAAATCTAGTTATCAATGCATGTATTTAGTTAATTTCTTCATTTCACCTTTCAAAAAAGATAATATAATGTCATAATTTACTTATTCAATGCTGCTTTAATTTATGGGTATCACCGAATTTCAACATTGTTGTTCGATTCAGAATTCACAATTAGACTGTAAATAGTTTTGTTTTATGAAGCAGGATCTTCATAATGTGAAAAAGCAACTGATGGCAAATAACATGACATGAGATATAATTTCTCAAAGCAAGAACTTTCCAATGTGTAAAAAAAATTCTGCTAAAGTTTTGTGTTTATGTTGTAAACAAATCGTGTCATGATATAAGAAAAACAACAAACTACCAAAAAATAACAACAATAAAAGTCCTAAAATAATGCAATATTACATCTACATATATTGACTATTCCCTTATGACCTTTGACACACATACATAATTAGGTAATTCAATATGGCGACGCTCTGTGTGCAAAACAAGTAGATAAATTACCAAATGCTGATGATGAGTGACTTAAAAAAGACATCTTATATACTTTACTGACTTAGGATGAAAATCTTCATACCATGGTGAGACTGCAGCAGTTGATAATAACACGAAGCAAATGTAAGTCCCGAAGACGTCTTATTCCTGTACTGAACAGACACTCCAAATATCATGTTACTGTTGTGCTGTATGTCTGTAAGACGTACACCACTACCGGGGGTCTGGAAAGTTCGCCATTCAATGTCGTCCTGTAACAAGAGGCCCGTGTTAACGGTCACCTGTGTGACATGATCAACTTTTCATAGAACAGATCAATCAAATTGTACTTGGCTGTTCAGATTCCATTTTTTCAATGTTTAAGAGTTAAAGGATTTTCTTTAATCATGTATTTTCACCATATGAGCCCCATGAAGCCCCAGTAACTAGTATGGAGTCATGAATGCCATCATTTTGGTAGGAGTCCATAACCAGACATATATTATTTCGCCACAATGTACCGAAGCAAAGAGGATAAAATGTTTCAGCACTCCTTTATTTCTAGAGACTGAACCCCTTATACACGGGTAGGGGAATTCACAATTTTGTTAGAGGGTTAAATGCACTTCCTAACCATGCATAAGGTACCATATAGCGGGGTTTTTTCGCGGGGTGATACATTTGGCTTATTTTGCGGTTAAACAACTTTCCGTCAAAATTTCACACGCCAAATATGTACCTAATTGTGACTTCAGTATTTGCAAAAACGGTCACTCTTCCTTGTCCGCCAAAATTGATTCCGCTAGAATCATTAGCATACATATGAGCCAGCACATCATAAAATTTTAGAACCGCGGAAAAACCGCTATACGGTATCTATTCACAACAAAAAGAAGTCGAGAAGGCAATTTTAAAAGAAACTAGAACTGTCCTAATGGGACTAATACCCCCCGCGGGGCATATAAGATGATGGGAAATATTTAATGCAAGCACATTGGATATTTTCACATTATCTACAGGGCAATCAATGTGAATCAGAAAATGTCCGTAACTTCCATAACTGTTAAAATATTTCAATGAAAATAGAAGATGCACAACTACATTATATATATAAGATGAGAATAAAGTTTGAATCAAATCTGTTCAACGGTATTAGAATTAAACTCTGGACAAAGTGCGCAACCCCCAAAATGAAAAGAAAATGTGCGTAACTTCTATAACTGTTAAAATATTTCAATGAAAATAGGAGATGCACAACTACATAATATATAGAAGATGTGCATAAAGTTTGAATGAAATATGTCCAGCGGTATTAGAAATAAACTTCGGACAAATTGCGTCTACGGACGGACAGACGGACAAAGTGATTCCAGTATACCCCCCCCCCCAAACTTCGTTTGCGGGGGGTATAAAAATGTACTTGCACAGTTGCACTAAATTCCCACTTGGGTCCCACACTAAAACCTGAACCCCTACTCCAAGGGTTGGGAAATTCAAAATTTGGTAGAAGCTACATGCTTTTTATAATCGTGCATACAGTATAACTTAACAATGCGCAGAAGTTTAGGAAGAAGATATTTAAGAAATTAAATAAATTTTTCATATTTACATTCTACTTTCATTTCTGTCGGAATTCCCAGTCATTGAAATGGACGTACTGTATTTATCAAGATTCACATGAGCATTGTGAAATGAGGAAATGGCTATCATTACAATTTGTAAAGATATCAAAAACAGTGGAAATGTACATGTTTAAACATTAACCACAATATCACTTTATACTCATTTGAGCCTCACCTTAGAGTCTGAGTCCCTGGCTCAGAGATCATGAATTTCACAATTTTGCTCATTTGTTCTTCATTGCTATGTATTTAGCTTTTTTTTCAAGAAAAATATTTTTATACAGTCATTACATTTTCCCTATATGAAGTACAAAGTCCCATCCTAGCACCACCACCTTTGACCCTGGGCCATGAATTTAACAATTTTGGTAGAAGCATCCTTGTTCGTTGTAACTAAAGGCAGTTTATCTGCTAAATGTCCCTGAGCAAAGATTTTAATGATTGCATCATTTGTAATACGTATTTTTTGCCCTATACATGTAGCTTTTATGTCCCAATGGTGTAGCTTTCATGAAATCCACAAGTACCCTTACCTAAGATATATTCCATACCAAATTGGATGAAAAACGGTCATACACTTTCAAATGCTGAAATATTAACGCATGACGGACAACGACGAACAACTACCAATCGCAATGGGTCATTTGAGTGACTCATTTGACCTAAAAATGGAATCCTGATGAATAGGGTTATGTACGCCATATATATATATTTCATTGTCTTTGTTCGACTGGAAGTTGTGAATATATAAAGTTCAAAGCAGATTTTAATGGTTCTATAAAAAATTTTTTTAGAATGGATATCCTTTCTTTACGCGCATTAATATTGAGTTGCATAGAAAAGACAATAAAAAAAACCAATACTCATTTATACACGACTCGTCTTTCTGGCAAATTATAAAGACCTTTCTGTACAATAATATAGATATAAAATCATGCTCATGTTAACTTTTTATTCACGAACTTTATTTTACCTCGCAAGTTGTGCGACTTCGATGAGTGCACCACATTATTGTTGCGGCTAAAACATCAGTGACGTCATCCATCTCCCACGTGATCCAGTATCCCTTTGTTTCAATTTCCTCCACCGTTACAAATATTCCATTATCTATATTTTGAATTGTAATATTATTTAATTTTTATAAGGAAAGGCAAATTATGTACGATCTAAGAAGTAAATTGGTTTCATACCTTCATTCGTAATTGAAATTAATGAATCATTTTCGGATGACCCTTCCTTGTTGATATATCTTAGAGCTGCAGTGTAACTGGAATCAGATCTGTCAAACGGCATTTTCAATGAGGCTTCTGATGGTGTAAAATTTCCCACCCATATTGTGCGGTTAGCGTCGTTTGAAAGTACCACATTTACACTGCAGTTTTCCGAGTTCCAGTATCTTTCCTGTAATGGCTGCAAGCATGAAAAATGAAATAACACATGCACTGTATGCCATCTACTTCAGTATCCAAAAAATATCAATACATTTCCGATTCCACCGTCTTCAATGTATGTATGTACGCATTGATTATAATTCTCTAACATTTCAATTATCATTGAATTGAATTCAAATGGTTGAAACGTTTCAATATTTAAATAGTATGAGGTTATCCTAATTGTACATGGATACAGGTTCGAATATTGAATTATTATCAAGAATTTAAACTTGTATAGCTTGTGTCTATTAACTGAGGAGAATTTAAACTTGTATAGTTTGTGTCTATTAACTGAGGAGAATTTAAACTTGTATAGTCTGTGTCTATTAACTGAGGAAACTTTAAACTTGTATAGTTATTGTGTATTAAATGAGTAAACTTTAAACTTGTAGAGTTATTGTTTATTAAATGAGTAAACTTTAAACTTGTATAATTATTGTTTATTAAGTGAGTAAACTTTAAACTTGTATAGTTATTGTTTATTAAGTGAGTAAACTTTAAACTTGTAGAGTTATTGTTTATTAAATGAGTAGACTTTAAACTTGTATAGTTATTGTTTATTAAATGAGTAGACTTTAAACTTGTATAGTTATTGTTTATTAAATGAGTAAACTTTAAACTTGTATAGTTATTGTTTATTAAGTGAGTAAACTTTAAACTTGTATAGTTATTGTTTATTAAATGAGTAAACTTTAAACTTGTATAGTTATTGTTTATTAAGTGAGTAAACTTTAAACTTGTAGAGTTATTGTTTATTAAATGAGTAGACTTTAAACTTGTATAGTTATTGTTTATTAAATGAGGAGACTTTAAACTTGTATAGTTACTGTTTATTAAATGAGTAAACTTTAAACTTGTATAGTTATTGTTTATTAAATGAGTAAACTTTAAACTTGTATAGTTATTGTTTATTAAATGAGAAACTTTAAACTTGTATAGTTATTGTTTATTAAATGAGTAAACTTTAAACTTGTATAGTTATTGTTTATTAAATGAGTAAACTTTAAACTTGTATAGTTATTGTTTATTAAGTGAGTAAACTTTAAACTTGTATAGTTATTGTTTATTAAATGAGTAAACTTTAAACTTGTATAGTTATTGTTTATTAAGTGAGTAAACTTTAAACTTGTATAGTTATTGTTTATTAAATGAGTAAACTTTAAACTTGTATAGTTATTGTTTATTAAGTGAGTAGACTTTAAACTTGTATAGTTATTGTTTATTAAATGAGTAGACTTTAAACTTGTATAGTTATTGTTTATTAAATGAGTAGACTTTAAACTTGTATAGTTATTGTTTATTAAATGAGTAAACTTTAAACTTGTATAGGTATTGTTTATTAAGTGAGTAAACTTTAAACTTGTATAGTTATTGTTTATTAAATGAGTAAACTTTAAACTTGTATAGTTATTGTTTATTAAGTGAGTAAACTTTAAACTTGTAGAGTTATTGTTTATTAAATGAGTAGACTTTAAACTTGTATAGTTATTGTTTATTAAATGAGTAGACTTTAAACTTGTATAGTTATTGTTTATTAAATGAGTAAACTTTAAACTTGTATAGTTATTGTTTATTAAATGAGTAAACTTTAAACTTGTATAGTTATTGTTTATTAAATGAGAGACTTTAAACTTGTATAGTTATTGTTTATTAAATGAGTAAACTTTAAACTTGTATAGTTATTGTTTATTAAATGAGTAAACTTTAAACTTGTATAGTTATTGTTTATTAAGTGAGTAAACTTTAAACTTGTATAGTTATTGTTTATTAAATGAGTAAACTTTAAACTTGTATAGTTATTGTTTATTAAGTGAGTAAACTTTAAACTTGTATAGTTATTGTTTATTAAATGAGTAAACTTTAAACTTGTATAGTTATTGTTTATTAAGTGAGTAAACTTTAAACTTGTAGAGTTATTGTTTATTAAATGAGTAGACTTTAAACTTGTATAGTTATTGTTTATTAAATGAGGAGACTTTAAACTTGTATAGTTATTGTTTATTAAATGAGTAAACTTTAAACTTGTATAGTTATTGTTTATTAAATGAGTAAACTTTAAACTTGTATAGTTATTGTTTATTAAATTAGTAAACTTTAAACTTGTATACTTATATTTAACATGGATGCTTCTTTTGCCTTATTGACATACATGTATCATGACATTTAGAAGTTCTGTAAAATTCAAGACATTGAAGTTAAAGATTATATTGTATAGTGCAGTGTTAAAAAAAAATGGTGAAGATAACAAACAGTGATAAATCTCATAACTCTTATAAGGAGTACATAATAGAGAGTTGGGCAAACACGGACCCTTGGATATACCAGAGGTGGGATCAGGTGCTCAGAAGTAAACATAACCTATCGACCGCTCACACCCGCCGTGAATCCTATACCTGGAGATATTGTAAACATCAGCTACTGTAGTATATTTTTTAAAAATACCGCCATGTAGTGACGTCACCAAACATCTGTCAGTCCGTAAATTCATACTTTTGAAAGATTTCGTATTCAATATGTAAATTAAAGAATAAAATTTCACAGCACATTGGGTGATAAAATTTCTATTAATTGCTCAAAGAATGTAACTATCATTTAGTGATACTACAAGTATATAGTACGCTGGCATGAGGCGTTGCAGTTCATACCTTCATGTATTTTTTTTTTAAATCTTAAATTCACATTCTACTTTCATTTCTGTGGGAATTCCCAGTCGTTAAAATAGACTATACTATATTTATCAAGATGCATACGCGCATTGTTCACAAATGCATTGCATTCATGAGGAAATGGTTCTATCATTATAATTTGTAACGGCAAAAACAATGGAAAAGTTAATTTTATGGCATGAACATCCTCATTAAGAACCTTTCGGGAAGTCCACATATTTATAAAAATGTTGTAATGGATATTCTAAAAATGAAGTTTTGTTGTTTATCCGATACCAGTTGCTCTGTGCTCCATATACCAATACTCTCCCTGTAGTTATGAAAATCAAATAATATGACATTTGCATATCTATTTAAATTATCATGCTGATTAAAAACTCTACATCATTTTATCATTGCAAAGATAAAAAATCTTGCTTGTCCATGAACCTTTTGGACAAACCTCGTATTACGTATATTTCAATATCATGTGCACCAAATGCATTTTAAACATGCATTGTAAGATTGCAAATTAAAAATGTAAATTTTATGGAAAGCACACGGTGTTGCTTTTTTTCTACCCACAATTAAACGTAAATTAGGTCGTATTTACATTAAATCTTCAGATTTTATAATTAGAAAGTGTTTAAAGAAATGTAGTTATCTTTGTATCGTTATGTAAAGGAGTATGACATTGTGATCAATAGTCTCATTCTATTTCTTCTCATCTACATAGATGGTAGCATGATCGTTGATTTAATTGTGTCATATTTCACTGCTTTGAACGTTACTAAACTTTCTCTATATTTGAAATTCCAATGTATGATTGATGCTTTCAATCTTGTGCCAAGCACAGTCAACGCTTCCCAGTGCCTACAGTGACATGTATTTTTTCCCCATTCATATAAATGTCTTTGGTAAAAATTAGAATTTTAAAATTCTAATATCGTTAGTTTGATTTGATATATAGAACAAATCACATGTAGCAATTCACCTTTCATAACTGTTTTTTTTTTTAATTTTCATTTTCACATCCACTTGTTTTCTACGAAACTCCTTTTATAACACATGACATTTTAGAAAGAAGGAAAATTACTCGGACAGGAAAACAGATCAAACTACTATCAAAAAGAGTAATATTAATCAAAATATTTTCTAAAATGCTTAGCATCAGAAAAAAATGCAAACTTTTGTAAACGATAAAATTTCTTGTAAATCTATAATACAAAGATATTCAATCAATAAAAGAAACTGTCTATATGAGTATATAACATGGTCAACATCGAACACTGATCAAACTATGATTAAGGAAGAGATAGAGAACGAGCACGCACGGTGTCTTGTAATGTTCCGTGGGTACCAACATTGTTTACCTTGTGACCTTGACCTACTTTTTGAAATTTTTAACCTTGCTTATAACTTTTGAACAGTGAGTGCTAGAACTTAGATATTTCACATGAGTATTCCTTGTGACAAGACCTTTCCGTGGGTATTAAACCTTTTGACCTTGGCATTTGACCTACTTTTAAAAAAATTGACATTGGTCATAGCTTCTAAATGGTAAATATTAGAGTTTTCATATTGCACAGAAGCATTTTTGTGACAAGATCTTTCTACTGGTACCAAGATATTTGTCCTTGTGAGATTGGCCATCTTTGGAATTGGCCATTATGGGGGGCATTTGTGTTTCACAAGCACATCTTGTTCACTTTAAATTCATAATACCATGATAAAAATATTAAGAATTACCTTGTGATAAAGAGTTATTTCTTTCGAGTCTGGAGTGTGAGTATCGATGAAATACAGTCCCTCCAACGTTTCCGGTGGCCAGTGCGGAACTGATAAACACACAAAAAATACATTTTATTCACAAACACTCTTTACAGATATTTGCCATAGAAATCCTTTTAAAGAGTTATTTTATGAAACAGACATCAGACAGACTTCAGACATGTATGCAATATACAAGATCATAACCATACAAGTAAACTAGTAGTGATTTTACCGTCGGGATGGGTGGTGGTGGGTTTCGTATCAACGTCACTCCAATACATAGAACCCACTGGTTTGGCTTTCATTTGTATTGTATAGTTCGTGAAAGGAACACAGTTTTCCAATGTCATAGAAACACTTTCATTTCCACTAGAAAATAGTACCTACATCACAATGAGAAAAAAAATTGAAACGAAATGTTCACTTTCAAAGATATATCAAGTAGAAATTAAAATTACACACAACATTCCTCTCGACACATTGTGCAGCGTTTGAGGTTCACCATTTCACTTCCTTTCGTTTATGGTGATTTCAAAATAATTTAACTTTTTAATATATTACATATAAATCGTTATGTTTTAGGGTTTAGATTAATAAAGTGTGGTCAATTTTCACATTAAGAGGACTGTAAATGCCTATCTGGCGGTAAAATTATAGGAGGGGTGGAATAATGGAATGAAAATACCTACCTGTCTGTCTCTATTATTCCAGGAGGGGTGATATATGGGCAATGTCTGACGGTGTTTCTCTGGAGGAGTTACACTAAAGAATTAGAAATACCTACCTGTTCGACTGCATTGCTCCAGGTTGGTCGGTAAGTGAGGTCATACTGGACTACAGCATGATATTCTCGGTGTATCGAATATTCTAAGGGTAGGTCCAAGGTTATATCTATTGTAGTTTTAGATGGTTTTATGCTCATTCGAGGAGCAGAAAGTTGTACTGGAAAATGAAAACAAAGTTGATTAAAACGCTGTAGAGAAATACAGAGAAAACTGCCTAATCCGACCCCTGGGTAATCCGTTACACTGGACATTCCCACCCTTACTTTCACTCTCAATTTCATATTTTCATTTGTTTTATGGTATTTATTCCGAAACAGCGTGTATTTCGACAAAAACTTTGTCTTCCGGTGCATGTCAGATCAGACAGGTCTTCGTTTAGATATCATTAAAAGCATTCTATTTGAAATTATGAACAAATTTATACTGTATTTCGGGAAATCCTTTTTTTATAAACTGAATAATCGGACTTCAAATTACAATTATAATAGGTGACAACTGATATACTAAATGATGGCGAATATTCACAATAAAAGAGATATGTGTTTTCTTTTTTTAAACTCTTACCTATTTTAGAAATTGTAATGCTGTACGCACGACTCACAACCCCGATACTATTCGTCAATGTTAAATTGAATGTGTAATTTGTAGAAGGTATAAATCTATCAAATATATTCGCATCGTCTGAGGATATATAGCATCCGCTCGTGGTTGTTGACTGGAACCTGTTGGGGACTTCATACTTCGTTATAGTCACTTTGGGGCACGGTCTGTATGCTAAAGCGCTAAATAATAACAAAAGAAACAATGTTATCAAAATACCACTGCTCCGTCATCGTGGATGTTATAACAGAAATCTTTAAATAATCTGTCATTTAAGATTTGGTGAATGGAAAATTCTATTTCAAGCAAGCAAAAAGTGAATTTTGTCAAAATCGCACTATAGATGCAGGTACATGGTTGTACAAATGTTGTTGCTATTCAATATTTGTGAACGAAGTAGAAGGGGTCACAATCTAACATAAATGTAGCAGGAATTCCAATATGAATATAAAATAAAGACACACCAGAATGATCTTCAAATATAGAATATACTTTATATCAATTAGATGGCTGTAAAATGAACATTTCCATCTAAAACGAGAATTAGAGCGAGATTAATATAAGCCTTTTGGCTTGTTTCTCAATCTATTTCATGTATAAGACATTGTTTGTAGACATTATCGAATTATTTACGAATAAATATTGTTTAAACTAAAACGAGAATTCTTTTAATTTCAAAAGAAAACGGTGAAATGCTCAAAGAAAACGTTGGTGCTGGAAACTCTGACACCTTTCCAGCATGAAAAATGTTTGTTTAGGTAAACAATTCGTAATTGTTATGAAAAACTTTCGTTCTTAGTTTTTAAGGTGTACTAAAATCATTCTGGTTTATCCCTGTATAAAAGCATATGTGTATAATGTGAAATTGCTTTGACAAAACAGTGAATTAAATGTACTTTCATTTCACAAAATCATATACCCATGTGATCTGAAAATGAAGATATATCATGGTATTGTAATATAGTTTACTAATTGCATGTGTTACATATAGCAAACATCTCATAATTTCACATATATTAAAAAATTAAGAGCAGCATAAAACATTCCAAAGATATACAAGTACCCAATCATTTCTACATGTAATCGTCTGTTGACATAAATATACGTGATATAATTCCTTGCATATATTACATTCGATAACAGTATATTCAACAAAACATGCCATACTTATTTCAAGACTTCAACTAACAATTACATAGAATTTAAACTCAGGAAGAAGAAATCAATATTTACCCATCGGTGTAGGTGACATTCCAAAATGACTTCACAGAATTAATCAAGTTCACTTCTGGCACGTCCCATGAACAATTCAACTCAGCCCTATTATTGGACACGCATCTGATATTTTCTGGAAGCTGAGGTTCATCTACAAAACGGAGTAACACATTTCTAAGATTGTTATTACACTAATCAGAGCTCTTTAACATGTGTATTTCTGAGATTGTTATTGCATCAATCAGAGCTCTTGAACATAGTATAATTACACTAACCAGAGCTCTTTAACATGTGTATTTCTGAGATTGTTAATGCATCAATCAGAGCTCTTGAACATAGTATAATTACACTAACCAGAGCTCTTTAACATGTGTATTTCTGAGATTGTTATTGCATCAATCAGAGCTCTTGAACATAGTATAATTACACTAACCAGAGCTCTTTAACATGTGTATTTCTGAGATTGTTAATGCATCAATCAGAGCTCTTGAACATAGTATAATTACACTAACCAGAGCTCTTTAACATGTGTATTTCTGAGATTGTTATTGCATCAATCAGAGCTCTTGAACATAGTATAATTACACTAACCAGAGCTCTTTAACATGTGTATTTCTGAGATTGTTATTGCATCAATCAGAGCTCTTGAACCTCGTTTACTATCAGACTAATGTTGTGAACTTTAGGACAAATATGTATCATATCTGCATGAATTGATTTCGGTTATACTTACAATGTCTGAGAGAGAGAGAGAGAGAGAGAGAGAGAGAGAGAGAGAGAGAGAGAGAGAGAGAGAGAGAGAAATAGCTACTTGCATCCAACCACCACATCCAAGTGACCCATGTGTGCTTCAGTCGAATTAGAAGAGGTTGCACAAAAGTAACTTATGACTGTTCTCTTCACAGAATTTAAATCACTTAATTTATAATACTTTGTGTTGTTCGTTTGCAGGACGGGTTCTAAGCGTTGGCAATTGGATGGTGGCAAGCATTTCTTTAAGTATAAATCACTGAAAGAAGCATTCGATTTTCCCAGTGAACACGAAACATCCAGTGTCTTATTCACTGCCACGTAGATTTTTTGCGAAGGAGAAATTACTGTAAAAAGTAAAAGATGAACATTTAATATTAACAGGAACAATTAACTTGCAAAGTGAATTGTTCGGTAGATATACAGACACATGTACTTTACGTTTGACAATTACGTGTAGAAAATGCATATAAATTTGATATATATGTTTGCTTTTCCATTTTCATTCGTAAACAAAATAATGGACATAGAGTGCAAAATGGAAACAAAAATATCCGTGTTTTATCTTTCTTTCAGAAGCAGAATGATGAAGAATTTCTACAAGACTGTCCTCTTACAAGTTTGTGTTGATGAAGACACGAAGATTACGCTCAGAATAAAGTACTGCATACAAAGCTGCAATCGATGCATGTCGACGTCTTACT
This sequence comes from Ostrea edulis, assembly GCF_947568905.1. Classification (NCBI taxonomy): domain Eukaryota; kingdom Metazoa; phylum Mollusca; class Bivalvia; order Ostreida; family Ostreidae; genus Ostrea; species Ostrea edulis. The sequence continues at coordinate 52,894,118 of NC_079167.1, forward strand.
GTCTGTTTCTGCAAAATAACTCTAAACGTTTGTTTTCAGGACATTTTGTTTACATAGACACAGATAAAACATTGATAATCCTGATTTTTTTTTTACTGACATGACGTAATATTTAAGATAATGGTTTTGTTAGGTAAGTGTTTTGATTGTCCAAATCGGAGTTTTACAACTGTTGACTTTTAGATGTTGTCAGTTTCCTCTTTCCCCCATTATTATCATGTATTTTCCGTATTGGTATACAAATATATCTGCAATTTATATATCGGCCTACTTCCGGTTATTTGTACAAGACCTGTACTTCACTCTTGTAAAAGAGATAGTAGTTAGATATGCTGTTCAATAGAAACTAAGTTTAGATTGTCAAGCGGAAATGTGAAGTTTGTTTTGTGGCTAATGGATATATCTAGTTTATCTATTTGGCTTTCAATAGTTTTAAGAATGCAAACAAATTACAGTGTTCTTTACTGTAAATGCTAGATTTATGCAGGTTAAAACTACAGATGTATGGTTACATCGTTTGAGAGAGAAAAAGAGGAGAATGGCAGGTGAGAAGGACTGGGTGGGGTATAACCCTTGCCAGCCCCTCAGTGAAGGGGATTTAGAGGTGGATTTAGTGGAGGCGATTTAGAGGTGGATTTAGTGAAGGGGATTTAATGGTGGGTTTAGTGAAGGGGATTTGTTGGAAGAGTTGGAAGTCATAAAATGGATGATATTAATTGGCATAAACAAGAAAAAGTTTAGGTGTTAGAAAAGTTTGTTATATATACGAATATAGTAGGTACGTACAACATCACTCGCGAGAAGCACCAAAGAATGTCAACATGGGTGAAAAGTACGTCAAATTGGTGTCATTGAAAGATATTCAAAGTATTTCAGAATTAAAGTCAAATGATTCAGTGCAAAGTGATTAAGAGAGAGGAAAGTATGGCTTTTATTCCAAATAGCTACATGGCGCAGTTATTTTTGGTAACCTAATTTATTCATGCATGCATTATTCTTCAGAATTTTGATATGTATTTTGACATGTTACTTTGACAACTTTACCTTTGATTATTCATGGTTGGTGTTTTACAAAAATGCTTTAAACAAGCAGATCATCTTACATAGGGAGAACTCATTCCCACCATGTTATTCATGAAGTTGTTTTCAATATTGTACCTTTGAAAATAACATTGTACTTTTACAATGCGTGGTCATCTTATGAAACATTTATCTTAATCTCGATATTTTAAATGACTGTTAACGAAATGGGAAGCAATAGCTTAAACTTTCTCTAATGTTGAAAAGTAATATTCCCGACAAGCCACACATACATGTAGATATATTCAGCAGATAATAGGTTATATAGAATCTAAAATGTAACGACGACAGTCAATGGCTTAATTCAGGTAGGCTAATTTAAGACTGGTATATTTTCTTCTTTCTCTACCTGTTCTAGTTTTTGAAGGATGGCGATATATACAAAAGTAACTTACCTGAACAACATGGCGACGTCAACATTCGTGGACACGATTATTGTTCAGTTATTATCTCACTCAGATAATCTTTATCTGTGAAACGAATCCATGTTGTACTATTTCACTACTTGTAACATCACACTGACTGAAATTTTCTTATCATGGTAAAAATTAAATCCACATCGCGGTCCGCTTGACTGAGCATGCGTCACCGAACTGTGACATAGATGGGTTGCGTTTCATTATTTTATGTCAAAAATATTCAAGTCTTGGTTTTCAAATTCCGCAAAGTGGTTGATTGTTTTTATGAAAGTTAAGTCATTGCCTGAAACCACAATGTAAATAAAAAACAAAATAGGATCATAGAATTGTGAAAACAACACGATGGTTTCATCTGTTTATCTTACTAAAGCTTTTTTTCTTCAGAAATATATTACAATGTGTGTGCGTTAGAAAATAGAAATACAATGTGTGTGCGTTAGAAAATAGAAATACAATGTGTGTGCGTTAGAAAATATTAATCAAAGGTTGTATACTTTGAGTATTTAATACTAGTAAAATATAGGCTATTTTTATCGCACTGTAAACTGAATAAGCTTTTGTCTCGTACACGTGCAATAACAAACAAACATATTATGGGTTAGATTTATTTGACGTTTATGGGCACAGCTGATGATACAAAGAAGTTAGGGTCTCCAAAGCAACAGCTACGCACAGCAACACCATCAACAACATACAACATTTCAATGCAAAATCACAACTTTATGTGACCTTGACCCTGGGAGATGTAGAATTCATGGTCAAAGAATAGAAGGTTCAATGTGACAATAGTCTTAAATGTCCATGACCCTGAGAGGTGCAGAAGTCAAGGGGATACAATATTTACGTGATCTTCAATACCCTGGGTAGTACAGTGGTCCAAAACAGACAAATAGCAAATTTGCCTCTCAGTTTGCCAGTAAATTGATGTGACAGCTGTGCCAGGAATGGAAGAAGAGTTGACTGTAGATGAAAGGGAAAAAAAGCCAACAGTACCTGCTCCACAATAATAATGTGGAAAGTGTTTAAATTGTAAATTCAACTGCTAATGGCAAGATATATTTTATTAAAAACACAGCCAATCTCACAACTGGATTGTTAGGAGCAAAGAGAGAGGTTGCTGAAACAGCGCTTCCTTTAACACTCGAGTTAGATAACTTGTACTAAAGCTGCTTGCACCAATCACCAAGGGAGATAACTAAACGAAAATTGCGCTTCCTCGTTAAATGCATCTTATTATCACAGTACAAAATAGATGCCCTAATAGTTTAGCAGAAATTCATTATACTGGTTATAGAGGTTTTGAGTGTTTCGCTTTGCTTAGATTTTCACTAGTTGCAGAAAAGGTCTTATTGATAAACGAAACCTTCACACTGTTTACCAGGAAGTGGTTTGTTCGTAAGAGACCCCTTAATATACACATCACCATGTTTTAATTTTTCTCGCTATTGCTTCCTCAAAACAGCTAACCTGTATTCATAAACTTCAAAAGCGAGCAGTGTGGATATACTCTTTGTTAATGTTGATTCACTAGAGTATCTACTAAAGTATTTGGACGACTTGGTTGGCTCACTGTTGTTGTTTTTAACAAGTCCAATTTCATAAATACGTTTTATTATATGAAGTTTTCTATTGCACGAGTCCTAGTTATGTAAATGATATGTTTGTGTTTCATTCCTCTGAAAGATATGTTAAGAACAAATTTGTTCCAAAACTCTCTTCAGTACTTGGGTGTACCTCTCTGTCATCCATAAGATTATTGGTCATAATTTAAAGTTTTAAACATTATGTAAGAGATCAATAAATTTTTGTAGATATAAAAGAGCATATCCCGCTAATTCACAGGAAGTAAACACTAAAATATTGTATTGTGGACGATACTACACTGGAAGCCAGTGACTGTGGAAATATGGTCTCGCCGCGATGTTCTGTGCCCAGTTTAAGCAGTCCGATGCAGCCCTGTTGATTCCACACAAAAGAGAGTTCGTATAGTAGACCAGTGCATTGACAAGAGTTTTACATGTCCAATTGTAATGAAATGGCGAAGTGAACTGATATTACAACTAATGTGGAAGTACATGCAGCATATTTTCAGGATATATGACACGTGACTCTCAAATGCAAAATGGGGATCGAAGTAAACACTACCAAACACATTTACACGGGTTATTTAGTATAATGTACTACACATGTGCAATGCTAACAAGATATGGTGAATGTTTATACATTTAAAGAGGTATTTAATTTTTCTTTCGTTTGTAAGCATTTGTCTACAGTGAACAATCCCTACCCAATCTTTTGCATTCTCTTGCTGAAAAGATGGCAAAATAAGGAACCTTGTCACACTTATTTACACTTGACCCCTTATCTGGACTTCGAGCAGGCCATGGTAGTGTCGCAACTGACTCTCTAAGCAAAGATTTTTACACAGAATGAGCACGATGTGGTCTGGCATTGTCATCCAGAAACACTGATCATGATATTGTCAAAATGAGCATACCTCTTGCAACAAGAATGTCCCTTTGGTAATTTTGTGCATTATGGTTTCACATAACTCAAGATCCAGCCTACAGTCGTGGGAAACATAGCTCACACCATAACTGATCCACCACCAAACAGAATCGTTTCTATGTACAATATTTTGTTCAGCATATCCAGTTTTAGCTTGCCACCATGCACACATTCGCCCATCTGTAATGGTATAGCAAAAAGCGACTCTCGTCCGGCTAATAAACTTTCTAGGTTCCATCTATGGCGAGCTTGGCGCCAATGCATACGTGCTGCTTTGTGGTTGGATGTAGGCAAAAAACCTCTTTATGGTCTTTTTTGCACAATAGCCAAGTGACTTCAGTTTATTCCGCACTGTTCTCGTTGAAAACAAATGATGTGGCAACCATTCCATTTTTAAAACTGAGCTATTGGTAAAAGTTTCGTCTAACCATCCTTCTGAGTGCATTGCTAAATGATACTTTTTGTCAGTTCTACAGATGGTTGAATAGTGATGAACCACTTGATAACCAATTTGTCTTAATGACATATCCGTTTCCCCCATTCCTTAGGTCTGCCGTTCGGATTACATTGGAGACTTGCGGAAAACCCATAATTTTTATGTGCAAGAAAAGAAAACGAAAAAGTCAAGATAACAAGCAATGTTCCCATAAAGAATACAAAATCAAGAGTAGGGTAAACATGGATCCCCGGACACACTGAGGGTGGAACCAGGTACTTAGGTAGAGTAAGCATCCTCTGTTGACCGGACACACCCGTCGCAAGTCCTATGTCTATATCTCGATCGGGGAATCCGTATTCAAAATTAAGGAACGGTCTAACAAAATATATAAAACACGTCAAACAGCATTCGGCCTAACGACAGGTTGTATTTGTAAATTAGACCGTTATAACGACCATAGAATTTTCGAAATGCTGTCTTTAAACGAAACTGTTGAAACTCCCGTACCAACAACTTATTTGTAAGTATAAACACCGTATGCAAGTGATATTGGAATATATTGCTACATAAATGTGGAACGTTAGTGATGTCGTAAAGTCATCCCGTCTGTCGTAAAGTCGAGTCCCTAGTCCGCCGCTAACAACCATTTTCATCAAAATATCCGAGCACGAAGTAAATGTGGAAGACTCCGTGATGCCCCCATCCCAAGCCCACTGGGACACGTCAAACCAACACACGGACGAAAACGAGCACTGTCAACAAACAAAACGTCGTCGAGTTAAACCTAATTTGTCAAACTGTACGGAATAAATAGAGTTAAAACACGGTGAGCTAAAACACTGTGTAACTTGCAATTTTGTAGGAAATGTTCATGGATGACAATGACAGACCACATCGTGCTCGTGTTGTGCAGGGACTTTTGGTGTAGAGCAGTTGTAATACTACCATGCTGTGCTCGAGGTCCAGATTTGAACACATTTTGGACATCGCCGAGTTCATCAAAGGACACTGCCAATTCAAGCATCAGATGAATCGACACAGTTACTGTATCAGGAGCGGCAAACTTTACCATTAAACTTAACAGAGGCTTGCCATCGTCCTCTTTAATATGGAGTACATATGTATTTACGTAAGCGTGAACAGACGGAAGATGGCTAACACCTGCAAGGTAGTTTGAAACATTTGTCATTGTTGTCTGGATTTTATTATTTACATCGTTATATATATTTTTGTTTCCAAAATGTTAAAGATTGTTTTGTTATATTGTTATATCGAGGCAAGCTACTGACAAACAAGTTGATGGTACAGGGGTTTCAACAGTATCGTTTGAAGTCAGCATTTCGCCAATTCTATGGTCATTATGACGATCTAGTTTGCCAATACAACCTATCATTGGGTCAAGTGCTATCTGACGTGTTTCATGCCGATTGTTCGACCGTTCGTGGCACACTGATTTTGACTACGTATAACTCCGTTTACCTGATCAGGTAGATATATACGGTACTGAATAAAACTCGGTCTCGGTCCCGGTCTTCGGTCTCGGTCCTGTGACTAAAACCAAGTCTTCGGTCTCGGTCCCAAATTTATTTTATTCGATAAAAGAAGAATACATTAACATACATTTTATTTCTCATCTACATCCTTATCTTTTTATGAGAAGGTTGTAAAACGCGTTCAATTGGGGGAAAATATCACATAGTTGAGTCCGATTATGACATAAATAGGAAAATAGGAATTAAAAACCCACACACAATAAACCAGAAACATGTGTATACTAAGGGACGTTATTGAGTATCACATCCTTATCTTTTCTATGAAAAGGTAGATAAAACAACTATTGAGGGGAGAATGTTGAGACTGGAATCGGTTTTTAGCATTGTCTTTATTTGTCGGTCCCACCGTTCCCGTAGTTTTCACATTTTTCGTTCTTATCTTAATTTTTTTGTTTGGTTGTGTAATCGGGTTTTGTTTAATTGGAATTTAACGCTTTTATTATTCACTTCAGGGAATGGTTGCTATAATAACCACTTGTTTCCCCCTAAAATTATACATTTTGATTATCATCAAGTCATACCTAAAGGATGATGTTGATTTACACACAAAATTTATCTTCAGAATGGATAGATATAAAACTATAAATGAGGAAATTCGGGATTTCGGAACATTTTCATTCTTAAATTTCTCCAATATTCTGGAGAGTTTGGGGAATCTGTATGACATGAGAGATTATATTATAGATGTTATAAAAAAGAAGTCTTTTTAAAAACCTATCTTGGAATAAATAGATAAATTTGAAAGAAATGGTTGGGGGGGGATGATGTTTTTCAATATTATGAAAAAACACAAAATTGATTATTTTGAGACATTTACCAGCTTTTGATATTAATTAATTAATGTCTGAATCTTAATTATTTTGATCATTTTGAAATACGTAATACATAATATAAAGTTAAAATAATTTTCATTTTTTTAAAATAAGAAATATGGGAGTTAGATATGCTATATTTCATGAAACTGAGCCCTTGAAAATCAATGCCCATTATTAGGTCAGGTCTGGTTGCCATGGTAACGAGCACTCAAAATCATAAACTAGGTTGCTATTCACAATCAGAGTATACTCATAATTCAGAATATTACACATATTGGTGTCATGTGTTTAAACGACATTTTCAGCTTCTTTGGTTTTTACAGAGAATGACAGTACGTCTGATCCTCGTCTGAATTGTAAATTCTTCATCTTCTCACTTGATAGAAGGTAATAATTCCATTAAGAAAGTCCATGTTAAGATACGAGTAGCTTGCAGCTATAGGGAGAAGTTACTAAATCGAAGTACATTTGCGTAATTTTCATTTATGAAATTGTGAATGCAATGTAGAAATTAATGGATGTGGATGCACTTGTAACTGACCACCGATATTCTCTCTCTCTCTCTCTCTCTCTCTCTCTCTCTCTCTCTCGATAGATAGATAGATAGATAGATAGATAGATAGATATGAAACAAGCACATATTTATTTTGTTTCAGGTGAGAAAAAAACCTCATCCTATCACATTGATTCTTTAACATAATAATGCCATATATAATTAATTTGGTTAACATTAACATCAAAACTTGAATGTCAATGCATTTTCATACAGAAACCGCTCGTTTAAAACTGAGAAGAAAGCAGTGAAAAACAGGAGTCTCACCTTGCCATTTTTGTAAACTTGTTGATTTTTTATTTCTATAAGAAATTGATAAACGACATATGAATCTGTATATACCATTAACGTTAATGGTAATTATCTTTCTGAGAAAAAAATGAATTTGAATTCAGACAACCGAAACAGAGTTAGTAATTCAATTATACATATCTGACACAAAACCAACTGATGCGAATACTAGGTTACAAATACATTACCTTCATTTCTTGCTCCGGAATATCTAGGTCCTGGTGACAATGACAGGTTTGTTTCTTGTATAATGGAGCATATACAGATGAACCATACAGTATTAATGATAGAAACCCAATTAAGAACAATATAATCTTTATAAAAATTCAAAAATCTATACGCGACAAATCGATATTAAAAAAATTTAAGTCTGCTTTCTAATTGCTACCACTGTTATTTATTTATTTATTCATTTATTTTTTGCTGGCTGTTGCAAGTTCTGCTTTCTTTTCAATTGTTTTCATGAAAGGTGAAAATAACGAACAGTGATCAATCTCACTATATAACTCATAACTCCTGTAAGGAATACAAAATAAAGAGTTGGGCAAACACGGACCCTGGATATACCAGAGGCGGGATCAGGTGCCTAGGAGGAGCAAGCATCCCTTGTCGACCGGCCACACCCGCCGTGAGCCCTATGTCTTGATCACGTAAACAGAGTAATCCGTAGTCAAAATCAATGTCCCATGAACGGTCTAATAATCGGTATGAAACACGTCAGACAGAATTTGACCCATTGATAGGTTGTATTGGCAAACTAGATCGTTATAACGACCATAGAATTTGCGAAATGCTGACTTTAAACGAGAATGTTGAACCCCTGTACCATTGACGTGTGTGTCAGTAGCCTGCCTCGATTTAAAAACTTATCATACGCAGAACAAGATGCTGTGTCTCGAATCAGTTGAGAGATATAAACACCATATGCAGGTGATAATGGAATATTGCTACATAAATATGGGAAGTTGACGATGGAGAAGCAGAAATCATCCCATTTGTCATAAAGTTGAGGTGTTAGTTTGCCGTTAATATCAATTTTCAATAAAATATCTAAGTACGAAGCAGATGTGGAGAACGCTGGAGTGTCTTTTATCTCGTGTTCACAAGGATACCGGGTATATCGAATCGACATACGAATGAAAATATGTAATTATGGTAGATAGGGACTTAAGTAACGTGTTAATTGTGTATGTTCTATGGTGTATATTTTGGATAAGTAAAATATGGTAAATATATATTTTGTATAACATGCTAAATTTGTTTCTTTCACGTTTGATGGATGTTAGGTATGGAAATTTTCCTGTTTGAGCCCCCCCCCCCCTTTTGGGATGCCTCATGTTGGTATGTTTTCTTATCATCGCTGTCTTGGATGGAAATACTTAGACGTAATGTTTTGTTTTAGGGCCCCGTACTTAGCCTATTACATGGATGACCAATCACAGTGCACCGTTAGGACGCTTTGGTCATTCCTCTTTGTTTGTTTGGAGTGAAAGACTGCACAAGTTATTTTGTGTACACAAAAAAAAAATATTCTGTTTTATTATAGTTTTCAATTCATTCTGACCCCCACTAACTTATTCTGTTATATAACTTCGTCATTTTCAAAAGAAATGACATATTTTCAATTCTCATCACTGTCCTGTTTTCACTGACTTTATCAAGTAACAAGCAAAGGCTACTTGGCAAGTCATATTAACTATATACTCGCCTATAAGTCGGATTTTGTGGAGTTAAACTTTGGTCCAAAATTTTAAGTCCGACTAATAGGAGTGTCCTAAGAAGATTAGTATTTTTCTGGACAGCGTAATGTATTGTCTAGTATTTCTTAAACAGCAAAAACATGGACGGAATAAACAAAATAGTAACTGTTTAATTTGTTGAGAAGAAAAAATGAAATATCGATGTCATATCCCAAAATATTATTGTAACACAGATAAATACATAAGAGTATTGATATGAAATTGATTTGTCGAGAAAAAATATCAAATATTGGCGCATTTCTCAAAATATTATTTGAAACACCGGTAAAAACATTAGAGCATTGATTTGAAATTGTCAACCGATTTTTGAAAAAAGTTAGACCGGCTTATAAATGGGTCAATGGCAATTCCCTCCAAAATAACCTAAAAACTATACAACCGACTTATAGGCGAACCGACTTATAGGCGAGTATATACGATAGATATATCGACGACGTTTTGTCTATTAACAATAGTCATTTATGTTCCTTAGTTAATATGACTTGCCAAGTAGCCTTTGCTTGTTACTTGATAAAGGCAGTGAAAACAGGACAGTGATGAGAATTGAAAATATGTCATTTCTTTTGAAAATGACGAAGTTATATAAAAAAATAAGTTAGTGGGGGTCAGAATGAATCGAAAACAAAAATACAAGAACATATGTCTCACATAGGCATGATTATGCAATCTGACCCCTTACAACACATAATGAAATATCGAAATAGAGCTCCCTGCAATCAAATAAGGTGGGTTTTACAAATAAAAATGAGGAGACCCAGAATATTTTTTATTCAACTTAAGAGTACTTGTACGTGAAATCAGAGTGGTGTTTAGCAAAGTAATTTTTTGGATGACTGATCACCAGATAGGAATATTTTCATACAATTTCATTCAATGTTTAGTCTAAAATTGTATATTGACAAATGTTATCGATAGTTATATGTGATGATGTTAATCTCCTCAGTATTCTACCACTTGAAACCAAATAAAAGGGTGTTAATTCTTCCCCGTGCATTTTAATGACAGTGATGTGAATCATAAAAAAAATCTTTGTTATCACTCCCTCCCCATAAATGAATCAAATAAAAAATTTAAAGGAATTAACTCAAACAGGCGTAAGCACAGCTAGAGTATGAATATACCTCCTATATCCATTGGCTGATTTAGAGGGGTTTATACACCTTACATGAAGTGATACCAGAAGTACTCATTTAAAACAACAGTAATGAAATCATGATTTTCCAAAAATTTATTAGAGTGAAATGTAATAGATAATGATTTAATACATGTATACTATATCAAACTCATTAAAAATCTGCATAATACATATATTTGTAGTTCTGTACCTGGAATTATACTCCATCAAATAAAATTGTCTGAAATTCAAATTGCATTGCTCCTAGAAATCGAGAAAATAGAGAATTTCTCTCCAAATTATAGCCATTTTCTGAAAAAAATAATTTCTAATGGCAAATGATTATTTTTTGATAACGTAGATGTTGATCATTGCAAAAATGGCGATTAAATAATCAAAAGGTCGGTTATAAATTTGTTATTTACAAAAGTTTTTGGAAGTATCAACATACGTAACCATTTCTATTTACGTACGGTACTCCCCCCCCCCCCCCCCCCCCCTCATGTGACTTATCAATATTAATGGTTGAAAGTGGAAAAACTGCATTAATTTCCAATCAATATAGTTTAATTTAATTAATAACGAGAGAAGATGTGTATGTTGCCACCTTTTTTAAAATTTCAGACACACAAAAAAACAACAACCCAGAAGTATAGGTCAATATGAGAAAATCACACATTTTAGTAAAACAATTCTACGTCAAGTGCGAAACTTACCATTTTCTACATTTAGAATAAATTGCATTGTACTTCAAATTATTCCTAAAGTGGGGGAGAGGATATGTAATACATCCCCCTTTCTTCAATTTTCATGTATCTACCTCATACTTAGTAGTCTTTTTACTTTCATTGAATTGAACAATTCACGTAACCTTGATACGTGTAAAGTTGAACATTCAAGATTTTTACCTCTACTTTCCTTTCAGCAGTTCATGGCCTCTGCACAAGTAACATAGTCTTGGGGTTGATAAGATTGTTTATAGCAACATGTACTCGTCATTTTTGCATAGACTGACGAATCATCGTTATTCCTTAAAACTGAAAATTTGCCATTTTCCTTATTTTTTCCCATATCTTCTATTTCTCCCCTAGATTTAAATTTTGTACCGTACTTTATGCAATTTTCCTTAAACCCAGATTGTGAAACTTCATTCAGAATAATATCATCTGAATCAAAGCTATTTTGTTTGTTACCTATGTTATCTAATTTTGTTCCAGACAATACTGTTACGTCAAATTCAAGTAGTACAGTGTAGTCAGATTTGGACACTACAGTGACGTCAGATCCAGACGGTACAGTGACGTCAGATCCAGACAGAACAGTGACGTCAGATTCAGACTGCACAGTGGCATCGGATCCAGGAAGCATAGTGCTGTCATATTCGGGCAGTACTGTGGTGTTTGGTGCAAGTGAAGATTGTCTCCTGTTATTGTTAACTGTATCAAAATCCCTGCTGTAAATTACGTCACAACTACCAAATCTACTGTCGATTTCGTTATGACATCTATTTACCCCATTAAGACAATCATTTTGAACTGGGTCGTTGCAGTCATTGTATACATACATCGCATCAAAATGACTGCTCTGGTCAGTATCAGGATTGATCATGGTCTCAGCCTCAGGACGGATCATGCCATTCATGTTGTACTTCTATATACAATAGAATGAATATACCATCAAAGCAAAAATAATGATATAAAAAGCCATTTAAAACCGTTTATGGCTGAAATGTTTGTTACCTTCTGGGAAATCTCCGGTAAGTCTATTCGTATGTCTTCACAATATTTTTGCCTCAGGTATCTATAATTTGATAATCATTTGTAATATTCGAAAATCGACGTAAATGATTTAAATTAGTAAACATTGAGAAAAAAAATTCATACATGAAATAGGAATTATCTATTTTGGATAGACTCACCTTACCAACAGCAAAGTGGCCAGGATAAAAGCCAAGACAAGTAACAAAATGAAAGCGGCAACAATCTCATCTGGAAATACCAACTCTACTTTGTTATTTTAGTGTTTGTCAAGATGTTATGATACTAACAAATTTTCTAGCTATTTACTAAGGAAACATTACAACTCTACTAGAATAACGTAAATACAACTCTAACAGCATATTATATGTATTTTTAGTTCACCTGATGAGCTGTCTTCTTTTTGTATGCTGACGTGTTCACAACTGTTATTTCCCAAAGAATAGCAAGTAGAATAAAAAATACCACCAGAAGAGTTGTCATGGGCAACTAATGATACCCCAAACATCCAGTCTCCATATTGGCCACTGGGGACTTTGATAGTTCGTTGCAGATTGACATCAGCTTCAACTATCCAGCTGAAGTTAGTCTGCAAAAGTGTAACAATTTGTTAGGTATCTCTTTTACTGTACAGTATGCCATGTTGTACAGTGAACTTTTCTAGTACGGGAGAACAGCTACAAATTTTCACCAGATCCAAACTGCATGTACATATTACTGTTAGTGTTCCACGATTTCTAAAGACTTAAATCCAGTACTGTGACATAGTGACGTTTTTCAACATAACGCTACAGAAATGGAAGATGGTCCGACAAGGGAAGCATCAAAGATTTCAAAATATAGAAAAGAGTATCCAAAGACAACGTCACTAATTTTGGAGATCAGACCAGTTTTAGTCGTTTGTGACTTTTGTTCTTTTGATTTTACAAAGTGGATGATTTTTGTATTTACTACCGTCCGGTGAATTCCAAATTTATATGACAATTTTTATACGTCAATAATGACGAAAAATAACGCCTTACCCTGCTCATTGTTGTACGTACATATATGTCAGAAATTATACTTGTATTAGAAGAAAACGATAGTAATGGTGTGGAAATGTGAGTCTGTAAGATTGCAATGTCAGATTTCTATCACGAAACGCTTAAATAGAAATGTACATTTATCTTGACTTTTCTATGAATATACAATGTATATTTCCTCTGTGAAAGTTCAATGCACATTCCAGCGAGGCGAGATCTTTTCAATGTGACAAAAACGTACTAGACAAATGTGATTTTCCCGAAAACCACGGCAGTAGTAGAAGACGATATACTGTATGTCATCTAGGAAATCCTCCCTGACGTCACAAGATATCGTATACTGGTCGTTCTCCGTTTCCTTAGCGACTGTTACACTACGGGGACGAAAATCTGATAAAATATCAAAACAACTGTGTTACATCTTTTTTCTATGATTGGTTCCTTGACCAGTTTTATGCTGCGTCAATCAAAGTGTCTCATAAAAGTCTCATTCCTTAAAAAAACATTGAAAGGAAACTATTCACATCCTCTCTAAACATGACATTTGTGAATATTTTATAACGTAAAATAAAACTAGTTTAGTTTCTTTACACACACACACACACACACACACATATATATTAGCGTGATTTTCATGAAAATATCTCACATTGGACAAAAACCCTTTTTGAAAAACAAAACACGTTGTTTTTATATTTGGCAACCACACCAAACTTGACATACATGGTTAGCAATGTTAATAATTTCAATGCTTAAGGTTTTTTTTTTAAACAATGGAAGTTTTTGTGACACCAAAAGTACAAATAAATTATATATGAATAATATAATTAATCAAGGTCTTATTTTATACCATGCCGTATCAGTTTGTAACAGTGAAATGCGACGGTAAGATTACAATCCATGACAACGATGCCTTCTGCAGTGACTGTTTATAGCTCCATAGATATTTGTTATACAAAGACGAGGCTTGCTCTTTTAATTAAGCTCAAATAATCCTATTAATTTTTTTTCATGTATGTTACAGAGAAGTGTCCTACAGTTGACAGATTTTATGACATGTAATTTTTCTATGTTACCTAGTGCAATTTACCTTTCCTTGTTTTGTCAATGTCCACTTGCGTGAAATTGTCACTGCACCCCAATTCATTACACGACCTGATTCTTATTTCCATTACAGGGTCGCCGCTGTCGATCCATGACAGGGGTACATCTACTGTTGCATTCGGCGCTACAGTCTTATTGAAAGTAATACTACCCCGATCGAACCATTGGATGCAGTAATTGTATTTTCTAGACGTCAGATAATACGTTGGCATTTCCTACCAAAGTTGAAGTGTTGATTATATTCTCATTCTGAATAGCGATTAAAATGATGCATTTTCTGTCATTCTTTATTAAGTAAAAGTCTCTCCATAAATACTTCCCTATATTGCGTTACAATCACACATAAATTTACATTTTAGGGGTTTTTTGTGTGGTGTTTTCTTTTTTTTTTTCTTTGTTTTATTCTTAACCTTTAATAGCTAACATCAATTTTCTTTTATAAAACTGAAACATTTTATATTAAATTCGTCAAAAATATCTTTTATTAAAAAAGCATAGAAAACACACTTCATCCGTAAGCAGATGTCTGGTATCACCTTTAAATACAATTTGAGACTCCGGTTGTTTTCGTCGATGAAATATCCCCATTGTGATGTTTCTGGTGCATGTGTAGGAACTTTAAAAAGAAAATCGTAACATCTGCAGGTGTATCAAATCTAACATTACAAAGCAATCTCCGATATTTCATCATAAAATACATGTACATCAATCGATAATTAGATAATGGTACTTATAGAATTGATATACTCTTTGGAGTTTCATCATATTCACTAGCCAAGGGTGACGCTTTTGAAAAGAGAAACACCGTGGAGCGTCACCCTTGGCTAGTGAAGACGGAGTTTCATCTGAGTTACATCCACTGGACAAGTATCAAAATTAACTGCAGGAGATATATATTTAGAAAATACCTGCTTCCTCTGTTTTTGCTTTTGTACAGACAGTATCACTCCAATGACTCAAGTATTCCAACAACCTGGTTCTGATGCAGAATTTATAACGTGTAAACGGATGAAGACCCGTGAATTCCTTTTCATACTTCTCTTTTATTGTTATATTCCAGAACGTAGGCACCTGTTCAATTAAACCCCCCCCCCCTCCAAAATTATATTTCCACATCTGATGCAATGTTTAATCTCCGATCATTCACAGCGATTGCTATACAATACCTCAGATACTGGCCCGTGCAATGTCATTTCAAACTCTACAGAACCAGTTGAGGACAAGTACAAGTTTTCGTGTAGTTGCCAGTTTATCGACAGTGATTTCGCACATGGTTTTATTACTAATTCTCGAATTGTAAGTAGTGCTGAAATTCAGAAAGTTATTTTAGTTATTAAAAACTGTACAAAGCCTAATTTGAAGATTCGCTACAATCTTGTGACCCTGCTGTTAATTACCATAGTTTTCAGGGTTGATAATGTACACTTTGGTAACGCTCCCGAGCTGGTTCCACCCGCTAACCTCTACTCTGTACTTCCGATTTAGTCCATACGAATTTGTCGAATTACAACCCGATGCTTGACATGGAGGCCAGTGACAGGATATGGAGCTATTTGTATCATTTTGGATCGGACATGCTGCTGCTTGACTGCAAGAAAAAATATTACTAAAAACAACCTCGGTCTATTTCCACCAAATCATAACCTTAGATCGGCTTGCTATTCATTAGTGAGGATATCTGATTATATACTGACATGCAACCGTAATTAGAGGTTACCTATTTATAATTTAGCAATTTTGCGTTGCATGATAGCATACATTTTCCCATGTAATTCATGGTTGATTGAACTTGGACACACTATACGGTCTCGTATCCGCTAGACATCAACGGTGTCCGCGTGCACGGATACACACATATATATATATAATCACAACTAGGTACTGAACATTTTCGCCCCAGCCCGGGGTCGAACCAGCGACGCACGGCACCCACCGCTTAGCAAGATTGTCAAACCAGTGCGTAAGTCCACTCGGCCACAACGACTTCCCTGGAAAGGAAGTTTTGTTATGCTCCTAAAGCGCTACTTATACACACTGATGCAATCTCACACAGTCACTGTGTCATTCAGTGTTTAAGATATTTTATAAGGAGAGTGGATCTCTCGATGCAGTTGTATAGAATATTTAATATAAAGCAAAAACAAACAATTATAACACCCAACCTTACGTTTACCCCTGTGTAAATATAAGTTTAATTATTTTCTTTTTCTTAAATTTCGACGTCAGACTCCAATGGTTGCGACGTGCTTCCTGTGCAAAGATGGCGCAGTGTACTTTTGGCTGATGAGTCAAGATTCACTTTTACCGTTATGTTTTTTTTTAATACGTTTCATTCAAACGAACATAAATAATTTATGAAAATAATATACACACGTGTATAGGTATATAAGCGCTCTCAGAAGTGCAGTTTATTAATAAACATGCATATACACAAAATAAATTTAGAATGACAAATGAATTTATCAGGTTGTAGAATAGGTGGGCGGGTAGGTATACTTACTACACTGAATGAGAACCTTCGAATGCAGGAGAATCTTACTCACGTAGAAGCGTGCGGGTCTATTTCAATTCTGACGGACAGGGCTGCGTTCAAGATCGTAGCGGCTAGTCTAGATATCTAGGTATATTGAACGCACTGTATGAATTAACGCTTGTTATCCCTAAATAGGGCTAGCCTAGCACATCGTTCAAGATCGTAGCGCTACCGAGCCCTACGTACATGTAGCCGCTACGATCTTGAACGGTATTTAGATATAAATAGACTCCGCCTGACATTACTGTGTCCGGTGTAAATAAACACACCAGTAAACACGCGTTCGGTGAAAACAAGTGTTAATGTATTACTATGATAAATGTAATCACTCGCCGTTAGAACATGTATGGGGCATATTAAATCAACGCATTCAAACGCGCCCAAATCCAGCAGAAGATATCCCCACTTTATATCAGGCACTTTTGAAAGAGTGGCAGAACACTCCTATGGTACAAATAAACCATGTAACAAACTCTATGCATCGTAGAATTCGAGCATCAACAAATGTATTCATTGACGAAGCAGGAAAACACATCGATGGCTAACCACCTCTTCAGCCTTGACATTTTTCGTCAAAGTGATGATGGCTTACTCTGAATTCACTGTTTTATCCAAAAGAATTGACGTGTATCTTCTCTTAGTTGTAACCGAAAATTGGAGGCTGCGTTTCTTCTGCTTGTCAGTACTAGTTTAGTGATTTTAAACAGATAACATAAGCCTGACTCCGACGATTCAGTGATACGACAAACATATAACACTAAAGATCTAAAAATTAAGAATTTAAAAGTGTCCGAAAGAATAATAAACTATTAAAAAGTATTTTCTACTGGGTTTTCAAATATTTAAATATGGCGTGCACTGTCGAATAACGCATGGGAAGCTGTTCAAAGAATAGCAGCTGTATATTTCAAATTGTTGCTCCCTGTATGTTTTTTTGTAGGTATTTTAAGAGTCAGACTATTTTCGAAACGAAATGACCTGTGTAGTACATGGGCTCTTACGACTTCTTGCAGATAATCCAGAACTGTTCCCTGCAGTGCGCAATAGATGTACACCAAAATACAAACCAGTGTCGCCCTTCCAAACTTAGTATGATGTCTTCATTTTCTATGATTTGGTGGTAAGACAGGCAGGCAGCTGTGTTTTGGACTTCCTGTGAATGGTGTACGATGGTTTTGTGTACTCCTTGGAGAAGACAATCTCTGTAGTCCAATCTACCTGTTGATGTAACTAAAGAATTCACTGGGGTCTTGCAAGCTTTCGTTGCGAAGAAAGCACCGACTGTTACCAATATTGCTTATGAAAATATCACTTTGTTTTATACCATTTTTAAGAAATAAAGTTCTTGCTTTTGTGGATGTTGCAGAATAACCACCGAGGTCGATAAATGTTGTTTGAAATATAAAGGCCGAGGCGTTAGCCACCGAGCTCTAATACTCGATAAACACCTTTCAAAACCAATTTGATAGTCTATATATTTGGTGAGTGAATAAACCTTAAGTTTATCATCAGCATAGCCCGTGTTGACTGCAGACATAAAAGGCATGATCTAAAACGGATTCTTGCGGAATGCCTAAAGAAAATGACACTTTTCCGACATAGAAGATCCAATAAGGTCCACTTGCTGATACCTGCCACTGATATATGACCGTGCCAGAGCACCTCCTCATATATCACAAGTGATGTACAGGTGTTTGGAAGCATAACATGGTCAATAACATCAAATCCCGGGGAAAGTAGATCTAATCGGATGGTTTTATAGTGCCTCCAATATGTCATGATTAGCAGAAGAGCAGTGTTAATTAGCTGAATTAATTCCAAGGCATCGCAAAGTGTTTCACACCATGATAAGCGTCAGATCCGTCTGTGACTACTATCCAATGGATCGACACTGGTCTTTAGTTTATCAGAATTATGTGTTTGGTCCCGAGTTTCTTAACCAGAGATCGGACTATATGACATCAATAGATGTCTTCATAGTGTTGGTAATCAATCGTAGGAGAGCATCAGTGAAGTGCTTCAACAGGAACGACGGGATTAGATCCAGTATAATACATGTTGACTCTAACTGCATATTCAATCGAAGAAAGTGGATTACAGTACTAAAGAAAGTTGATACATGTGTGATGATATCATTTTTTAACATTCTTGTCTTTGATATCTTCACAAATCGAAATGATAGACATTTCCCCACACTGTTTAACGTCGATCCCTCTTGAGAATTTTTCACTCATATGTAGATAAATTTAGGCCTATTGCTCGGAGCTTACGGTCTTTGAGCAGGGAGGGGTCTTTAACTTGCTACACCTGCTGACACGGGGCCTCGGTTTTTGCGGTCTCGTCCAAAGGACCACCCCATTTAGTCGCCTCTTACGACAAGCAAAGGGTAGTAAACAACAAATATAGTACATCTATTTTAACGGCTGGGATTTCTGGCAAAAATTCATTTGATGCGCTCAACAATTTAATTAAAGATCTCCTCAAATAATTAGTGATATCTTCAATTCTGAATTATTGCGCGCATTAATTGAATTGATGATATCATTAATTCTTCAACAGAATTGATGCGCTCTTTAATTGAATTAATGATCTCTTCAAATGAATTAATGATATCAACAATTGAATTGATGCGCGCTACAATTCAATTGAAGAGAGCAATAATTGATATAGTGCACGCATTAAATCAATTGATGAGAGCAATAATTGAATTGATTCGCGCATTAATTCATTTGATGAGAGCAATAATGGATTTAATGCGCGCATTAATTCAATTATTGCTCTCTTCAATTGAATTAATGATATCTTTAATTCATTTGAAGAGAGCAATAATTCTTTTAGAGAGAGCAACTAAATAATTAAAGATATCTTCAATGCAACATATCCACAATTGAATTAATGATCTCTTTAATTGAATTGTTGCTCTCTTTAAAAGAATTGATGCGCGCATTAATTCCTTATAAAAAAGCATTGTAAATAATTAAAGATATCTTCAATTGAATTAAAGAGATCATCAAATTATTTATACCGAGCTCTAGATTAATTATTGCGAGCAATATTTCTACGAAATTGATGCTCTCATCAATTGAATTGAAGAGAACAATAATTGAATTAATGCGCGCATCAAATCTATTATTGATCTCATTAATTCAATTAATGCGCGCATCAATTGAATTGAAGAGAGCAATAATTGAATTAATACGCGCATTAATTCAATTAAAGAGAGCAATAATTGAATTGATGATATCTTCAAATAATTGAAGATATCTTCAATTATTTGAGTTTATGTTAATTTGGCGCTCCATAAAAATGAAAGTAGAATGTACATGTAGATATAAGGAATAAATTTCATTAATCATTCATCACGAAATTCCTCAAGGAAGAGACAAGGGCCACGAAATTTACAAGATCTGGTTCCCCTTACAACAATAATGTCAACATGAACCTGTGACGCTTCACGCCAGGATACTTTATGAAGCGCTTCATGGAGTAGGCCGATGTGAAGCGTCGCAATTCATAAAGTCGTGTTTTACTTTTCCAAAAACGAAATTATTTCATAAATATTGCAGGTCAAGGTCGTTTATTCATATGCCTATAGGAGGAAATATTACGCGATTTTATTCAATTTGTAAAGTATCGTTTTCTTCTTTATTACTTCCTTCTCTCGGAGTCAAATATTTGTATGTTCATAGATTGTAATAACATGCTTTAAACAGTAGACGATATTTGCATGAACATGTATATCATTATAAATTTTGTAAAATAAAAACCACAAAGCCCTGTCCTGGCATAAGACGCCTTGACTCATGGGCCATGATTTTTTTTAAAATTTTCATGGAGGCATCATTGCTTATCATGACTTTTTAAAGTTGCATCTTTCTTGCGTGTACTTAATACGCCCCTCAATTCCTCAAGGAAGAGACAAGGGCCACGAAATTTACAAGATCTGGTTCCCCTTACAACAATAATGTAAATTTTAGTTTTTTAATAAATGGCTCAGTAGTATTTGAGAAGAATTCGGAAATGTTGAAACGTTAACTCTCGACGGACAAAACAGACCGCAATAGGGCATCCGAGTATATTCTGGTGACCTAGATCATATGCATTTAACTCATGCTGTGTAATTCTAAATATGTCTAATATAAATACTTTACAATTAATACTGATAAAATCTCAAAATCATACGCGGAACGGGTACAATACACTTTTATTCAGTTTATGAAATATTTTCATGCGTCTTATTGAAAAACAACCCCACCTATTTTCTAAATTTAGCACACCTGAAACTGTGTCCCTTCTTTGGTTTCCAGCTGAACGTGATATTCCAACGGGTTGGAATAGTATTTGAGATTTGGGTATCAGATTTCTTCCAGGTACAAACTAGGTCCATCAAATCCCGTGAAACACAGTCCATACTTTCTGGTTGCTCGGGTTTAACTGTCAAAATAACTTTAAATGTGGGTATTTAACATATGATGTGTACACATAAGTTCTTGAGCAACTGAATAATCATTTCGGGGACAACATTGGGAGTAAATTAGGGTTCAGATGAAAATATTCAAATTATCTTCACTAAATATTAGTATTACGTAATATGACTATCGTTATAGGGGGCAGATCCAGGATTGCAGTTAGGTGGCGCAATTTTATGAAGTAGGGGGTCTGGGCAAAGCCTTGGTGGGGGCCAGTGAGGCGAAGCCCCCGGATTTTTCAGATTTTATAGGGTTTGAAATATGTCTCATACGTAGTCAATTTTACTATTTTCTGACATTTTCAATAAGGTAAAATTAATATAATGACGCAAATTTTAAGGGGTTTGGAAAAAAATGTAAGTTCTCCCAATAAAAGTAGTTCAATAAATCAAAATGTATTGTCATTTATTTCTCGGAGAGTGGAAGAAATTATTGCTTCTTTTATCGTTTACATTTTTCTAAAGAAGAGCACGCTTTGCCCTAAATATGAAAATTTTAGGGGGAGGGGGGCGCCGGCTGCACCCCCCTTAAGTCCTCCACTGGTTATATGATATGAATATTATCAATATACTTAAAGCATAGTGCCTTCTTGTTGTATTACGAACGAATTCTAATCTGCACGAGAAGTGCTCGCACGACGTTTCTAAAATCGCTTTCACGCAGTAAACTACAATGTGTATAGCACATTGCATCGCTCATGACAAAGCGCACGAATGAGTGGTCGCTTTACACAAATATGATAAAACGAAGAAACAAAGCAAAATACTTTCCCATACATGTACTTAAATCTTAGAAAATAGTTTGATCTTACCACCTGTAATTTGTAACATAAATAATTTATGCTAATGTCATATTGTAAATTTTGAATTTACTGGGTGGGTGTAAACCCAAAATTGACAATATGACACTAATGCGCGTGCGAATATTGATGGGTGTTGCTAAAACGCGGAACGGAATTTAAGAATTAGCCAAGATAACAAAAATCGGGAAAATATGCTTCATTGAACATTATCAAATAAAAATTGTAGAAATTTGTTTACAAACGGTAAAACAATTTTATCTTAAAAATTATTAAACTAAGTTAAATGTTTGTATAAGAGTTTACATTTTAAGCGTTTTACAAGAATCTTGAAATTTCGGCATTGACAGGTGTTAGGGAGCAGCTTCACCTATGGGTAGAAAATGGAAAGAACACACTGGGTTAATACCCCCACCCACCCCCTCGAGGCAAAATGCCTTTAACGCACATGCATTTACACATAATACAGTGTATGTGTGTATTTACAACAGGAATCGTGGTATATAAAAAAAAAAACACCCGATAATTCATTATCTTAATTAAGTCTTATTGTGTCCGATTCATTATTTTTAACTAACAGAGACTTCGTAACAGTACTCCAATCCTAAATGGGACTTCTGGCAGTTTATTTCTAATCTAAATACTTGGATAACATACAGCAAACTATTGAGGTATAACTATAACAAGCCATTGGTAAATTATTTAATGATACACCTTATAACTGTACTTAAGAAGAAGAATCTTATTCATAATTCCCAAAATAGGATTTACAAAACTGCTGGTCATGTCCTTATCCTAGAAAACTTTCATAGATAAATATCGTATTACCAAAGAAGGTCGAATTGACACATGTTTCATTCACTTCCGTAAGGCTTTAGATAGTGTAATACATATTTACTGGTTTTAAACTGAATTTGTTGAATATGAATATTGGCAGTTATTTCTATAACATTGTCAAGGATATTCCAAAGCATGTGTTAGAATCTGAGATAATCTTACTGATACATTTTTGATTAACCTTGGTGTAAGACAGGGTGACAATCTCAGCCCCCTCTCTTAAAAACATTCATCAACGATTTCCCATTGTATCCCGGAAAATGTCATAGATACCGTATCACTTCAAAATGAAAAATCAGATTGTTTCATGTATGATGTGTTTTATTGAAAATAGATATTGACGGCAAACTAACGACTCAACTTTATGATAAACAACAGGATTTCAGATTCTCCATCTTCAACTTCCCATGTTTATATAGCAATATTCCATTATCATCTGCATATGTTGTTTATATATCTCAACTGATTCGATGCACAAGAGCTTGTTCCACGTATGATCAGTTTTTAAATCGAGGCAGGCTACTGACAAACAAGTTGATGGCACTGGGTTTCAACAGTCTCGTTTAAAGTCAGCACTTCGCAAATTCTATGGTCGTTATAACGATCTAGTTTGCCAATACAACCTATCATTAGGTCAAATGCTGTTTGACGTGTTTCATACCGATTGTTAGGTCATTCTTGGCACACTGATTTTGACTACGGATAACTTCGTTTATCTGGACAAGATTAGGGCTCACGGCGGGTGTGACCGGTCGACGGGATGCTTACTCCTCCTAGGCACCTGATCCCACCTCTGGTGTGTCCTGGGGTCCGTGTTTGCCCAATTCTCTATTTTGTATTGTTCATATGAGTTATGAGATTGATCACTGTTCGTTGTCTTTACCTTTCATGTAGACGATAGAGTAATGGTGTCAACATCAGCAAAGGGTTTACAGCAGAGAAAAGATATTTTAGAAACATATTGTAATGATTGGTGTTTGAAAGTTAATGTTAAGAAAACAAAAGTTATTGTCTTTAACAAAGCTGAAAGAATAATGCTTTGTAAATTTAAATTTCAGATCATATTGAGTGCACACCTTATCATAAATACTTGGGTACCCTTTATCTGCATCTGGCAGGTTTAGTACTGCTAAATGTGAACTATAATATAACACAGCCCTGAAGGGATTCCATAAATTGGAAAAAAGATTTTTTATGTTTAGCACCAGGAATTAAAACAAGTACTCATCTCTTTGACCACACAATAAAACCCATTCTATTATATAATTCTGAAATATGGGGTGGATACATAGCTTCATGGAGTAAATTAAAATCATCCCCATTTGATCCAGAAAAACCTTTTAAATCACTTCACCCGCGAGAAGCTTCATTAAAAATATTCTAAATGTATATTTGTCTGCATAAGAAAAGTACAAATATTGCTGTACTATCAGAATTAGGTAGATTTCCTCTACATTATGATGATATTTTGAAATCAGTCATTTGTTATTGGTATAGACTTGAAAACCTAAATAAATATAAACTACTTAAGGATGCTTATTCGTGTAGTATTTGCATTTCAACAAACTGTCATGGTACTCACTAGTAGAAAAAGTTTTAGAATATGTTAAAGTTGGATATCAATTCAGAGATTATAGTCAATATAATTTTAAGAAAACTCTGTGATGAATACACTGAAACCTGATACTATACTCTAAATAAATTGATAGGAAACCATGCACATATTTTAGACTTAAGGAGCACTTTGGTTTTGAAAATTATCTTAATAAAATTAAAAATTGTTATATTAGAAGATCTACTGGTAAATTGGATATCATCTCATAAATTAATCGGTAGGTATTACTAGGAATGAACGAATCTGTAAGAAATGCAAATGTGAAAAATTTGTTGATAAAAGAAAATATTTTTGTGATGTTATAGAAAAAAAAAACACTACAGAATTTTACTGCACTTCATGAAGAATAAAATTCCATATACATATTGTGTTCTGGAAAGCCACCTAGGCCTACTCTAAATGTAACTGGGAATTATTTTTTTTTAACAATATATGCTATCAATAATAGTGACACTATATAAACTATGTGTTACTACTTCTTTTGCTTTGCTGATACATGTATATGTACATGTATATTTATATGTACTTTCATGTTGCTCCTTGATTGGAAAATAAATACGATATCTGTTCGGTAGTCGGACGTTTCGGCCCAAAGACACTTCGGCCCAAGACATTTCGGCCCTTATTTTTTTGTATGAGACACTTCGGCCCATATTTTTCATTTCGCTAACATCACCCATATTATTGCGTTTCCACAACATTATAGTAAATTGACACTTCGGCCCAAATGTTAAATAATGACATTCATGGGTCAATTTCTTTGGATTTTATATAATTTGTTTTTAATTCTTCATTGTATTGATTACCTGTTTGTGTTTTAATTGCTTGTATCACCCATAATGAAGTTTCTACAACTTTACAGTACGTCGACACTTCGAATTCGGACCAAATGTGAAATGAAGACATTCATCAATCAATTCCTTCGGGTTTTAGGTATCTTGTTTTTATTTCATCCAGTGGTGTAGTTTTCATTGAGGCAACCGAGGCAGCTGCCTCGGTAAAAAAAAAAAAACCCCACCTTTTACGTTGTTAAAATGTCGATAGCTTCTGGGGGGCTGAGCCCCCCAGACCCCCTGCCTCGGTAATATTCGAACCCAAGCTACGCCTATGCCATCATTATATTGATTACCCGTTTGTGTTGTAATTATGTAGAATCGGTACGATTGAAGTGAAGCCTGGTGAAACGCGGTCATTGTTTAAAAAAACCCACGCGCGGTTTGGCACGGGCCTTCGTGTACCCAAATGAAATGAAATGAGGGCCGAAATGTCTTTGGGCCGAAGAGTCCAATGTTTTGGGCCGAAGAGTCCAATGTTTTGGGCCGAAACGTCTGGGCCGAAGTGTCATTGGGCCGAGGTGTCAATGGGCCGAAATGTCTGACATTCATCTGTTCTATACAACTGCGAATGCGCAGCAAATTCCTGTGCACATTGAAAGGAAATTCTGGACCTGTATTACCTCCTACTCTTAGAATGGTGTGCGTCTCTTCTCTATTCTGTAGGTCTTGGCAAATGTAGGTCCCGGTATCCGCGGTCCGCAGCGATTGAAAATTCACCGTGATCGTGAGGTTTGAATCCGATCTGTCCACTTCCGTAATGTTTTTGCAGTCACGTGGTGTGATGCAGCGCTTAATATGTAATTCAGCTCTCATACTGTCCGATGAACATTGAAGATTAAATGTCGTGTTTGCATGTCGAATCAGTGTGGAGGTGTTGTATTTCGACAGACTCATCTCTGATTACCAAAAAATAAAGAAATAAAAGATAAAATTTCGAGAATGCAATACCCTGCTGCATAAGGGGATTTAACAGTAATGTTTGCACAATGCACGTTGTTTTGATAATTTTTTAATAATTCTACTTTCAAGTAGAAATGCTTTATAACCACAGAACAAATGTTTACCTATATAGAGTGAATCTATACAAGTATGTTGCCAGTATATTGTTAAGTGGAGGCGTCATGCGTGAAAAACGATCAAATTGAGATGTTACACTTAAATAATAATAAAGGCAACTTAATTTGTGAAGCCAAAATCCTAAATTGAAATAAGTACGGGAAAATGAATTTCCATTTTTGTTTCTGATTAATTTTACCACAGAAATGACTGGTTTTGACATCAAGATTTTCAAAAATTAGTCGATATTTGGCAGTTTTTATCCCACCCTAAGATCCCAGGCGTCCTGATATTTACAATTAATGTCCTCCTTGTCCCAAAGATGCTTCATACCAAATTTGAAAGGAATTGGAATAATAGTTATCAAGAAGATAAAACAAATCTAATTTTCACACATTTAATAACTGACCATTTTGGTCCCACCCTGATACCAAAACTCCTACCCCTGGGATCATTAAATTTACAGTTTAGGTAAAGGACTACCTGTTCTTTCTAAATAGCTATTTACTTTCAATTTAGTATCAATAGAACTAAAGAAAATGTTATTTGAGTGTTTTACACATAAACACTATAGACCAAGTTTGGCCCCACCCTGGGGTCAGAACCCGTACCCTGGAGATCATAAAATTTACAATTTTGGTAGAAGTCTTCCTGATCTGCACCATTATGCATTTAGTTTTTAGGTCATCTGAGGTTTACACCTGAGTA
Organism: Ostrea edulis; assembly: GCF_947568905.1. NCBI lineage: Eukaryota > Metazoa > Mollusca > Bivalvia > Ostreida > Ostreidae > Ostrea > Ostrea edulis. Next base: position 52,921,386 of record NC_079167.1, read on the forward strand.
AACTCAGGTGATTGCAATTGGTTCTCGTCCGTTAACAATTGAACATTCTTCTTCTTGATAACTATCATTCCAATTCTCTTCAAATTTGGTATGAAGCATCTTTGGGACAAGAATTGAAAATTTCAAGACTCCTGCACTCCTGGGACCCTAGGGGTGGGGCAAAAACTGCCCAAAATTGATCAATTTTTAAAAATCTTCTTTTCTAGAACCACACGTGTAAGAAAAACTAAAGGCATATAGTGACGTAGAGCAGGGAGGCCTCTACCAAAATTGTAAATTTCATGATCTCCAGGGTAGGGGTTTTGACCCCAGGGTGGGACTAAACTTGGTATATAGTGTTTATGCGTAAAACACTTAAATAACATCTTCTTTAGTGCAGTTGATACTAAATTGAAACTAAATAGATATTTAGAAAGAGCAGGTAGTCCTTTACCAAAATTGTAGGGTAGGGTGGGGTTTTTGGTATTATGGTAGAGCCAAAATGGTCACTTATCAAATGTATGAACAATAGAAATTTTGAACTCTTCTTGATAACAACCTTTCCAATTCTTTTCAAATTTGGTATGAAGCATCTTAAGAACAAGGGGGACATAAATTGTAAATTTCAGGACTCCTGCACCCCTGGGGCCTTAGAGGTGGGGCAAAAACTGCCAAAAATTGACCAACTTTCAAAAATCTTCTCTAGAGCTGTACGTTTAAGAAAAACTAAATGCATCATGACATAGAACAGGAAGGCCTCTATCAAATTGTATATTTCACGATCCTCGGGTTAGGGGTTTTAACCCCAGGGTGGGGCCAAACTTAGTATAGAGTGTTTATGTGTAAAGCATTTAAATAACATCTTCTTTAGATACTAAATTGAAACTACATGGATATTTAGAAGGAGTACTAGTAGGTAGTCTTTTATCAAAATTGTAAATTGCATGATCCTAGGGGTAAGGGTTTGGTTTCAGGGTGGTGTCAAAATTATATTAATGATTTGAAGGACTTAATTAAGTTTGTTGATACTGTATAAAATCTAAATGCATACTTAGGAAAAGCAGAAAAGGATGTACAAAAAATAGTGAATTTCACAACCCAGGGTTTTGACTCTAGGGTGGGTTCAGATGAGTCATATCTTTTAAATGATGTTAATACACATATTATATTATGCAAAGCCTTTCATCAGTGTATGGACTTTTGAGGGCATTCAAGTTTTAAGAACACATCTTGTTATATACTGTTGCTGAACATTTGAATTTAGCTTAGATATTCAGAACAGGAATTTTTTTTCTAGATTTCATACCCCTTGGAGCAGTGATATTTTTCACTAGTACATGTACTCCGGTGACCGATAAGGCCTGTGGGCCTCTTGTTCTTACATATGTGTGGTTGTAGAGAAGAAGATTTTTAAAAATTGGTCAATTTTGGGCAGTTTTTGCCTCGCCTCTTAGGCCCCAGGGGTGCAGGATTCCTAAAATTTATATTTCGTGTATTCATTGTCGCAAAAATGCTTCATACCAAGTTTGAAAGGAATTGGAATGTTAGTTGTAAATGTTCTTTTGCTCACACATTTAATAAATGACCATTTTGGCCCCACCATGATAGAAATACCCCTACCCCTGGGATCATCAAATTACAATTTTGGTAAAGAGCTACCTGCTCTTTCAAAATATCCATTCAATTTCAATTTAGTATCAATAGCACTAAATATCCATTCAATTTTAATTTAGTATCAATAGCACTAAAGATGTTATTTACATGTATGTGTTTTACACATAAACATTATATACCAAGTTGGCTCCTCCCTGGGGTCAGAATCCCTACCCCGGGAAGCATGAAATTTACAATTTTGGTAGAGACCTTTCTGCTCTACATCACTATGCATTTAGTTTTTTGTTTTTTTTTTGTTTTGTTTTTTTACACATGTGCAGTTGAAAAGAAGAAGATTTTTAAAAATTGGGCAGTTTTTGCCCCACCCCAAAGGTCCCAGGGGTGCTGGAGTCCTGAAATTTACAAATTATGTCCCCCTTGTCCCAAAAATGCTTCATACCAAATTTGAAAAGAATTGGAATGGTAATTATCAAGAAGAAGTTCAAAATGTTCAATTGTTAACGCACGACGGATGACAACCAATTGCAATAGGTCATCTGAGTTTACTCAGGTGACCTAGTAAAGTAGTGCTGCCAGTTAAATTAATATTAATTAGAACTCTACCATGGCAACTACCAGTTTCCACACTATTTAACATATACAGGTACTATATACTACCAAATATTGCAAATTTAATGAAGCAACTTTAAGATTTTTAAGCAATATCAAGCATTGAGACAATTCAAAAGACACATACCAATTCCCGCCAAGACGAAACCCCCCCAAAACACACAAAGAACTGGTACACATAGATGCATGTTGAAAATGAAATATGACTGTAATACATTTCAGCCCACTTTTAATGTGTCTCTAGATTTTTAAATCATTCATCCATAAAAGACTGCCGCTGGCTTCATCCTAATCATTTGTTGAAGAGTTCATGACAATAGCTTCATTGAAATTCTTCTGGGTGTGAAATTTCATACAGCTACATGTATTTCATTTTCATCAGTGTATATTAAGAGGGAAGGCCTGTATTTCTGCTTCAGTGTTTTCTCAACCTGATTATGTAGTAAACTATTTTGTATTTTTTCCTGTTGTGTACTTATTAGAGGCAGACTCAGTACTTGAGAAGGGGGGAGGGGTGCAGGGAAAGGGGTGCAGGGCCTGGGCACTTTTATGCCCACAGTCAGACCAAAACAATAAAGCCCTGATGGGGATTTAACAAATATTGCAAAACATTGTTTTATGTTGTGTAAATACTAAATAATGCAAGTAGACATGGTTTAAAGGGGGAGGGAGCATCACTTAGAGTGACTTATGTAATAGCCTCTCTCTCTCTCTCTCTCTCAAACATTTAACAAAGTTCTTTTCAATTTTCAATGCATTTACACATGATGTGTGAGCTGGTGACTTTGACTTTTCATCCCAAAATAACAAAGGACATAAATTGACTAGATTCTCGTGTTCGAATGCAAGTGAACTCTTTCTTAGAATCTGTGTATCTGAGTATCTTTAAAATTTAACAGTTTGCAACACTCAATCATGTCATTTTCAAAAGATTTTGTCCCACAAATCAAAACAAAAGTCTCTGGGTTGATGTCCATAGGTAACACATTTTTGGTTAGAAATTCCAAGTCCATTCGTCCTTTGACAACAAGGTCACCATATCTGTATGATGCTTTATTTGATGTCTCCTACAAATAATCATTATGGTGTTAGATTACAGTGCAGATACATACACATTATAAGAATGCACACACATCACTGAATAACACTAGTACATGTATCTTATTTCAGGGTATTGTAGAGAATCAATGTCCTCGGATTTAAAATGAAAATCAAGTATACAATATGGAGAGAAAACTAAACGAATGATGTAACTTCATTGTCAGTGCAGTTGTAAATTGCAATGTCGTCCACCATAGTTGCCCACAGCTCACAAAATGACATTCCCTCTGTTACATACAAAATGATATCCCCCCCCCCCTGTTAAATACATTACTTTTGTAAACATTCTAAGGAGTAGATTTTACTTGATAACACTGATCTACATTAAACCATGCTGGTGTTCTTCTGTAGTTTACTTGTGCTTATAGTATACCAGGTATTTGTTGTGATGCTTGAAATCTATATAATGGAGCTTTTTATCATGTACATTGACCAAATACATGTACTAAAATTACCTGACTCAAAACATAAGTGGCTGAGAAGTTCCAGAAAGATGACCATTCATTTAATTCAGACTTCATCAGAATCTGGTCATAAGATTTGCAGGCATAGAAGAGCTGCATAATTGTGTCATCTTCTTCATTTCCCAGAATGCTTTGGATAACTTGACTCATGGGAGCAATACCTGTCCCAGCAGCCAACAGAAGCAACTTCCTGTACTGCGAAATGATAGGCATGTCATTTTAGATTAAACACTATATGAAGATGTACACAAACTTTGCATATTTGTCCATTTACAAAAAAAAAAAAAAAAACCA